>NW_017670296.1:331380-402982 GCF_001879085.1 Nicotiana attenuata
ATCCAAGTGGGGGGGGTGGGGGGTGGGGGGGGGCAACTGTTACAATTTTCAAGCCACAATCATTTGAACATGATATTCGCTGCACCTATTCTTTTTCATTTGATAATGGTTCGATTATTCCACTGGATACCTATAATTTTTCACTAGCACAGATATTGAGTAATTTTATCTATTAAAAATTAGGCAGACAGGAAGAAATCGCTTAGAATATTTTTGTTGCATTTGCTTATTTTTTTTAACAAACATGTGCGAACTTATTGCTTATTTTTTTTTAACAAACATGTGCAACTTATGGAAAATATATTAAAATCAATACTTTCCACATCTTTGCAACCCATAAAGTGCTCAATGAACTCTTTAATAAGCTACAACTCATACCACTAAAAGATTTGAACAACTATCCAGTTGTCCTTTAGTAGGGTTTCAATTGTTAGCTACCGTTACTATTAAACAGCTCAGTAGCCCAACTAAAAGAAATGAAAGAAATTGATGCCACATGAAAAGAAAAAAAAGATAAGATCCACATTAATGTGTTTTCTGTTCTTTCTTTTTCTTAATTAGAAAAAGGTCCAAATATATCTCTGAAAGATGTGAAATGGTCGTATCTCCATTAAAATCAGTTCTTGTCGTTATAATTTTAAGGGAAAAAGGCCATATTTGTCCCTCTACTTTAATAAATTAGTCAGTTTGTCCCCAATTTTACTATTGGTCCAAATCCGTCCTTACCGTTAAGATAGTAGATAAAATTATCCCTAACCCTAACAGAATCTACCATGACAATGGACTCCTCACATAATCTACCAACTCGGCAAATTCAAACCCAAATTTTAAAGATTCATGCCCATTGATCCAACTATCCAACCACCTTATGGGTCTCACCTCTCTCTCTCACTCTTTATCTCTCTGTACCAAAGCAGATGAACGGGAGCCCCACCCCCAACCTCACTCTCTCTTCTCTTGCTTCACCAAGTTTTGGTCGGAGTTTCAGACCACTACAAGAAATAAGGGCTGCGACTACATTTATTTAGTGACAATAATAATAAATGTCAAAAATTAATTAGTTTTGTGATATTTATTAAAAATTATTGCTAATATAATGACATTTGATAAAAAATGTGAGGAGTTTATGACATTTTGATTTAAAATACGCAATACTAATAAGAAGTTATCGACAATTACAATAAAGGAAAGGAACTTTTATCTAATGTGTAACTTTTAAATATGTGAAACGAAAGAAATTAGACCACAATGGCGGCTCCGGTGATGTAATTCTTCTAGGTCTCCTTCACTCTACTGCAACGGTCCCATGGATGCCTTCTTGCTGCCCTTTGGAATCCTCTACTAATGGTGCCTTTTCGTCGGCTTCTTTTCTCTACCTTTGTTATCTTCGTCGACGAGAAGGATTGAGAGAGCAAAGTAGCGACTTGGGACGAGATCGGTAGAGTTCAAATTCCTACAGACGATATATTATTTAAAATTAAGAGAAGATTTCCTTCTGAAGTTCGATGCCTCCACTGGTTCGAATATGAATTAGTTCGTCTCTCTTTCTCTGCTACAATCAGGTATCATCGTGATTAATTATTCACACATCTCCGTTTATCGATAATCATACAATTAATTTTAGTAATTTTAAGTTTTTATAGTATGTAGATTTGATGATATTTTTTTTTTTGCCCAAAATTGGTGCTACTTTTATGCCGCGCTTTCATATCTTCGTATGATATACTAGTTTGGAGTGCTTGGTGGAAGGTAAAGATTTTATTTTTTGGTTTTCTAAGTAAATTTCATTTTATTTTCGATAAAGCATTAAGTTAATTTTGTTTGATATTATTTTCCATCTTGCTTTAGAGTAAAAAATATATTGACTAACTCTAATGTAGAGTAATGAATGTTGTCAAGTTTTTCATCTAAATATATTCAACTGATTGATTAGTGGCTCATAGGTCTACTCCACTGTAAAGTTTTATCACTGGTGTCAATTTCTTGGTATTGGGAATGTGAATATAAAGTAACTCTTATTTCAATTCTGACACTAGTTTCAAGTAGGATATAAACATTCTGTGATCATAGTTGGCATTTGGCAAGGTGATGAACTAAGAGTTTTGCTTGATAATGGAGTTTGGATGAAACTGGCTATGCATGTACTTTTAGTTTTGCCTCTAGTTGGTCTTGTTCTAAAAATGTTATATTTATAAGTTTTATTTTGTATTTATTGTGTACTGATATATGATATATATCAAGCATGTTTTATTCAAATGTGTTCTGTTTCTCGCAGGGTTCCATTGCACTACAAAGTGCTCAATTTAGATGTAAACTGGTCTTGGGACTCTATGTTCATTTCTTGTACAGTTAACTTTTGCTGACTGATTATAGTGTGCTCCTTAACGACGGTTGCTAAGGTTAGGATTGTTGATTCCAATATCACCAAATTCAATACTCCACCAACTTTTACCGGCTTGTTTAACATTTGAATTATCGCATATCTCTGTGTCAAGTCATTGACAATATTGGTATTCTCCTTGATTTCTTTAAACCAAATAGTATGTTATTGACTTTTACAATCTTTATGTGGATTTTGTGAGTTAGCTTCATTTGTTATATTATTTGGAATAGGAGATAATTCACTTGGAAAGATAAGTATTGGACTGCAATAACATACAACAACTTCCATTATGTTCTTCCAGGGAATTTATTACTTAAAGTTAGGATTCTGCAATAGTTAGTGGTATTAGCCATCATTTGATCACTACCTCATACAATCTTCTTCTCTCAATTTAGGTGATTATCAAATGGGGAAGTACACAAGCGACTTGAGGAGGAAGCTACTAAAAGAAAGTAGCAGAAGGAATGGAAACAAGAGCTGTGAAGAAGTGAAGAGATCTCTTGTCCAAATATTAGTTTGAATCCAACATTGTTTAACTGTAAAGATGTATAATTATCCATAGTTTTATTCTTGGAATGAATTCTTGGGATCTTCTGTTTTCAAATATTTCATTTTTGTTTAAATTGTCTATGTGAATAACATTTGTGGGTATAATTTGAACTTTGATGGTTATACTTTCTATAAACGAAATAAAATTTTAGTTTCTACATTACAGGATATGTTACATAAACATTAATTAATATTGTAATTTTGACATTAATGGATGTATTGCATAAGTGTCACTAGTCACTCAAATTTTCTCGACACTTCTAAATGTTGTAAACAGAATAAGCTATAAACTATTTAATTGCTGACAGTATAATAAATGTCAGAAAATCTAATATGACATTACAAAAAGAGTTGTGAAATAAATGTCGTAAATTATTTACCGACTTAATATAAATGTCGGAAAATTTCCGATATTGAAATTTACGAAATTTGACCTAAGTGTAAAAATAAATGTCGGTAAGTAATTTTATGACATTTATGGCACTTAATACGACGTTTATTAAGTGTCGGCGTAGCCCTTATTTCTTGTAGTGGACATAGCTAGCCGGAGTCTAGATCTGACAAGAAAAGCTTTATCCGACAACCCTTATTTCTTATTCATCTCATTTTCTGCGTGACTTTCCCCCTAGGGAATGTATTGAAAAGAACCCGTCGAGTTTTGGGCGGAGTTCTCACTCGCCGGATTTTGGCCGACGTATATTTAACGCGACCTTGTTTCTTTTATATTCTGTTGCCCATTCTGCTCAAGTGCTCATTCTTTCATTTTTTTCACAGGTCATCAAAAAATAAAAAATAAAAGGAGTTTCATCTTCAAATCTCGCCGGAATAGTTCGTCGTAGATTTTTTGTCCACTTTTTCTGATTTGCCGAATGTTAGGACCGAAAAAATCAGGTTTCACGTGTAAGCTAACAAAACAAACCTTGAACGATGATAAATCAAACAACAAAGAGAAATATACCAAAAGAGACACAAATATTTAACGTGGTTCCGTCAACTGACCTACGTCCACGGCGGAGATGAGCAATCCACTATATAAAAGAGAGTACAAAATACAACCCCATGAAGAGGCAAACACAAGTGACACACTAACACTTGTCCCGTAAAGTTCTTCCCCTAAACACGACTCTCAAACGCCATATGGCTACATTGTGAATGCTACTAAATGAGTAGGACATATCTGCAATTTATTGAATTTCAAACCTTTTCCTACAAGAAAAGGAACTAGCCAAATATAGAAGAATTATAATTTCCTTCTACAAAAAGGAAAACCTAATTATGGTAAATATGTTGTCCTTTCCTTCATGAGATAGGAAAACCAAATATGGTAAGAAAATCAGGAAAACACCTAACAATTCTCCCCCTTGGCCTGAATTTTCTGACAAAATAAACTTGATCCACCTTCTGCACATAACCTTCAACGGGTCGCGTCCCCAAATCTCCACTACAAAATTTGTCTCAACGTGCGTAGCACACCGGTCAAATTTCTCAGACAAAATCACGATTATCGCCAAATATGTTGTGGCTAGAACTGACCCGCCAAGATAAATCTGACTTGAATCTCGCTCTAATACCACTTGTTAGGACCGAAAAAAATCAGGTTCACGCGGAAGCTAATAAAGCAAACTTTGAATGACGATAAATCATACAACAAAGAGAAATATACCAAAAGAGACACAAATATTTAACGTGGTTCGGTCAACTGACCTACGTCTATGACGAAGATGAGCAATCCACTATAGAAAAGAGAGTACAAAATATCGAGAGAACAACCCCGTGAAGAGGCAAATACAAGTGACACACTAACACTTGTCCCGTAAAGTTCTCCCCTAAATATGACTCTCAAACCCATATGGCTACATTGTGAATGCTACTGAATGAGAATGACGGATCTTCAATTTATAGAACTTCAAATATTTTCCTACAAGAAAAGGGACTAGCCAAATATAGGAGAATTATAATTTTTTTATAAAAAAGGAAAACCCAATTATGGTAAATATGTTATCCTTTCCTTCAAGAGATAGGAAAATCAAATATGGTATGAAAATCAGGACAACACCTAATACCGAAGACCTTCCGTAAGAAATATTCATGGAACTTGTATGAATTTTAATACTAGTTGGTGTTGGGATTCATACAAACAGAACATAAATAAAGCATTTATGCGAAAAATGACCTCATGTCTATTTGAAATGGTGGAAACAATGATTTTTCAAAATCAGTAGAATTGTCAATCCAACTAACATTAAGAGCATAATGAACAACACCAAGAAACCCAACAAAATAAGCCCAAGATGAAATCTTTTGTTTGAATAACTGAAATTCAGTTGAATCCTCAACCACCAAAATTTCATCTTTATCATCCGTTTGTGTTCTTCCCACTGAAATACACCAAATCTTTTTTTTAGGTTTTGAGAAAAATAAAAAATGATTTCTTGGTGTTGGTGGTGGGGTAAGGTGAGACCTATAAGGTGGTTGGATAGTTGGGTAAAAAAAATGGGTATGGGTCTTTAAAATTTGGGTTAAAATTTTCCCAATTGGCAGATTATGTGAGGGGTCCATTGCCACGATGGACTTCTGTTAGGGTTAGGAATAATTTCATCTCTATCCTAATGGTAAGGACTTATCTGGACCAACAATAGAATTAGGGATAAACGTGGCTAATTTATTAAAGTAGAGGGATAAATTTGACCTTTTTTTTCCAATTTTAAGCCACGTGTTGAACAAATGCCATTTGTGGTGCTAATCATTTTCTGTAATTAGTGGAAAAAGACAAATGCAGGCCAGTTTGGTGACAGCGGAGATAGTTTTGACCCCAACTATTAACGGAGAACAAACAAAGACCATTTTGTTATAAATAGAATTGTATTTATGGTGAATGTCTATATTTAGAGAGATTCTAGGGTTTATTACTTGGTGGCTAAGTCACCCTCTCCCTATAAATAGAGGGTCCTATTCTATTGTAATTCATCCAATATCAATAAGAATTCTCTCCCTCTCTCTCTTTCTCTGCAATATTGCTCTTGTCTTTTTATTGTTTCATAACACGTTATCAGCACGAGACTCTAACCAATTGAGTAGAAGCTTTGGGATTGAGCATAATGATTGTCAATTATTCCATGAACTTCCTTCATGATTAAATTCTGGATTTAAGGTAAGTATTTTACTGTATTTTTCTCATTTATTCTATACTTTGATTTTAAATACAAGCAAAGACAACAAAGTTTGAGCATAACTCTAATGGAGTTTTAACCACTTGAAGTGGTAAAATTTTTATGCCTTGCCATGATCAAATTCATGTATGATTGTGGGCAAAGAATTGAAAACCCGTCCCATTGAATTTGCTCCATTCTCATTCCCTTAAGAGAATGTGATAGCAATATGTAATGAGTCTGAAAGAAGACAAAATTATTACCATAAAGGTATCAATGGATGTGAACGTGGTAATAGACGAAATTATAATCGTCATTATCGTGGTAATGAGAATAGTAAGGATTCTCAAAATAAGCCTTCATTCTATGAAGTTAATGTTTGTCATCGATTTGACATAAGATTTCGTAAAGCACATACAGATGACTATGGTCAATTCATGATGTGAATGTGATAACATCTGATTTATGAATACATATTCATTCTTCAAAGAATATGAACGTGCTAGTGGTAATGAATATACCGCACTCACTTTTAAAAGGAGGTTTGAGATGATATAAGAAAATAATGTCATTATTATGGCATGAATGGTCATTGGTCACGTACCTATTGTACGCCAAAATATTTTGGCATTGTGATTATTAAAAGACAACAATAATGCAAGAAACAGATCTTGCATATAATTTTGACCATAACCATAATGGTATAACTTTCTCTTTAAAAGAGATATTCACCATATGGATGTTGATAAATATGTGGTAGTACCAAATTAATTGAGAGCTCTGGAAGAGACAATTATTACTATTTTGGAGAAACACAATTGATTACCAATAAGGTATTGTGTTGTAGTAAGTCTCGAAGAAACTTATTCAGTTTCCAAAGTATACGCGAAAGCGGTTGATTATATTGAGGCTATAAATAAAGGAAAGATTTAATATCTTTTATTACTGCAACTTGTAGCGGGATAATATGTATGCGAAAAGCTACCCGCTTTTATTCTCCAGTTTGTACTACACAAACAAAAGAATGCCACAATAAAGAGAAGTTTATTAATATAAAAACCCATATCATAATAAACTTGAAGTTTATTGATAATTGCACATGTCATGGTGTAAATCTGAAGTTTATCAATATTGATAATTTATTCAGTTGGCATAATTGGTTTAGCCATATCAATTTAAGTATGATGTGCAAAAATAAAAAAGAATTCACATTGGTAAATATTAAAGAATTAGAAAGTTCTTTACGAATTCTCTTATGTTGCCTGTTCTCATTAATTAATATACCAACAAAAATTGGGATTGAATCCCATGAATGCTGGAAATATCAAAGGTGAATATGGGCCCGTTCACTTGCCATGTATACCACATAAGATGCATCTATGAGATGGTTACATATGCGATTATTAATAACCCGCAACATGGTGTTTGCGAGGTAACTTGCTCAATAATTTGATTTAGAGCATAATTTCCAGATTTTTTATTCAAGATAGTTCATCTTGATAAGTTGGTTTACATCACAGTTGGTTTAGAAAAATTTATTGAGTGCCTCCACTTAATAGCTAAACGATTGCTTATGAGAACAAAGTTATATATATCAGTTTGATATACGTTATATACGAAAGTATATTCTTTTCTCCCCTCACAAGTGGTTCAGGGTCAGGAACCAAATAATTTCATCTTATTATTATTGATGTGCGGTGTATATTATGATTAACACCATAACGCACAAAGGTGGATTCTCAAAGTTAAGGTAACAAGTTAGTTTTTCTAACATGAGGGGGAGACACGATTAACAGTTGAGAAAACGTTACATGGAATGAATTATCATTTATACATCTATATCCCCGAATAAAATAATATGAACTTGAAGTTCATAAAAGGATAATTCATTTGCAATATATTGCAAAGCATGCCAGACGCATTTGCTGGCCCAAAGAAAGTAACTATATTCTCATTCCAAATGCTCCTATTAAGTCCTAGAAGGACAAAGTCTATAGTACGCTTAAAGCGTATAGACAAATCGGTTTCAAATAAACTTCTTGATAAAGAAGATGAGCAAATGATCAAAATGATCATAATAAAGGAGGCAAGTGATCTAGGAGATCACATGACATAACACTTCACAAAATCTCTACCAACGTCAACCTTCAAGAAGCTAGTGTACAAGATCGGGATGCAAATGCTCAAGGATGTGAATTGATGCTCTCATCAGGGGGAGTTAATACGCGTTGTACTCTTTTTCCCTTACAAGGTTTTGTCCCACTGGGTTTTCCTTGCAAGGTTTTTAACGAGGCAACCAAAAGGTGTACTGTTAGATATGTGTACTCTTTTTCCTTCTCTAGAATTTTTTTTCCCACTGGGTTATATTTTAGTTAAGGTTTTAACGAGGCACATTATCTGTTGAATAGACATTCAAGGGGAGTGTTATAAATAGAATTGTATTTATGGTGAATGTCTATATTTAGAGAGATTCTAGGGTTTATTACTTGGTGGCTAAGTCACCCTCTCCCTATAAATAGAGGGTCCTATTCCATTGTAATTCATCCAATATCAATAAGAATTCTCTCCCTCTCTCTCTTTCTCTGCAATATTGCTCTTGTCTTTTTATTGTTTCATAACACATTTCACATAGTTCGGAAGCAAATTCGAGCATTTTCTCTTCTAAAAAAAATTGATTGTGGTCTAGACAACTATTTACACTGACCAGAAGGACCATTAATATCCTTGCATCAAATCCGTCATGACCCAAGAAAAATAAAGTATTTAGGTGGATTCAACTTTTAATATTTTTGTATTTAACTCATTATATATTTAAATTTGAGAGATGTATATTTTTTGTCGCCCCAAATATAATAGGAGTAGCCGATAAATAGATTACGGGTTCAACTTTAATATTTACTGAAATTTTAGTGTTTTTTATATATTTATCTAGTGCTTTGTGTAAAAAATATGAGGCTCAGTTGAACCATAGAAGTTATGTTCCATCTGCCTCTATGAAGAACTCATTGAACTTGTAAGTGAATACACAATTATAAATTAAGCAAATTCAAAAACACGAAGAGCAGAAAATTTTGAAATGCATACAAAGAGAATTGGAAAGAAACAATACCGTAGAAACATTATTACCTAAAATGCAAATATGCCAAAACTTTAAGGGGAGATCTTAAATTGTCTTAAAAGAACTTTGGATAATGGAAAATGTGTTAGCTGATCATACATAATTATAAATACTACTATAAAAAAATTCTGAAGTTATTTAATCATCAGAGAGTTGACTTTTTAGGGTAATACACTTCATCAAATTGATTTCATTAATAAATTGAGAGAAAAACTCTTTTCATGTAGTCATTATAAAACATTTAAATCCCTTCTATAAAAAGTCAACATCTAAATCAATGACATAAAATTTTCACTTGAAAAGCATAATACATGTTTTTAAAACACATGGTCCAACATTAAAGTTCACCATAGTGTTCTAATAGGATGAGATTAATCAAACAATATCATTTAATTACTTGTCTAAACCCTTTGTATATACTGTCTGAAAAAACAAGGAAGAATATTACTTGCAAGTAAAATCAGAAAGAGGAGTAGGTGGAGTCCATTTTGGGAATTGTAGCTCGCTATAAATTAGGATGTGTAAATCTTTCAGGAATTGACACTGATAATATAAAGAAGTTTTTAATATTAGAATGGTTAGCAAGTATAAGTTTGAATTAATCAATTAAGATTAATGTGCTTCTATTTAATTAGATTTTAGGAATAAAAGGATATTTAGTCTCTTAATAATAATAATAATAATAATAATAATAATAATAATAATAATAATAATAGAGGAGGGTAATTGAAATAACTTCACTGAGAGCTGTAAGATATGTTTATTATGTAAGTGTACAATCAATATCTATGTTAAATAATGTGAGGGTAGTTTAGTCTTTTCAGCTATGGCAGTTATTAACTAATTAATGGATGTTAGGAAGGTAGTTAATTAGTTACATATACCCTACTAAGTATTTTGTATAAATACATAAAGTCACCTCATTAAGGAAAAATAAGAGATACAATTTTCAGAGCTAACTCTACTTCTCTCTTTGTCTAAGTCGTCTTCTTCATCTTTACTGCATTTCTTAGCAAATTACAACAATCTATAAAGCATTTAGTTAAGAACCTATGAAAATTTTCGATTGGTAATTAAACTTGTCATTCTGTAGCATATTATTGCATGTCTTATTTCTTAGGTTCTTAATTTCACCTACTACTTTATAAAGTACTATTCCGTCCATTTCAGTTTAAATGATTGAAACGACCTGGACGTTTTGAGAATTTACGCCCGATCCCCTATTAACTGCTCCCCCCGTGTCTTTTTTCTGCTATTGTGATTTGCCGGGATGATTCATCTTGAGTTTCGGAGTGTTTTGGGACACTTAGTCCCTAAATGAGAGTTCAAATCTTAGAATTTGGACCGTAGTCGGATCAGTGTCAAGACGGCTCCGGAATAGAATTCCGTCAATTTCATTAGCTCCGTTGGGTGATTTTGGGCATACAGGCGTGTCCGGATTGTGTTTTGGAGGTCCGTAGCTTATTTAGGCTTGAAATGGGCGAAAGTTGAATTTTTGGAGTTTCGGGCCGATAGTGAAAATTTTAATAGCGGGGTCGGAATCCTATTCCGGAAGTTGGACTAGGTCCGTAATATTGAATATAACTTGTGTGCAAAATTTAGGGTCAATCGGACGTGGTTTGGTCGGTTTCGGCATCGGTTGTAGAATTTTGAAAATTTAAGTTCATTAGGTTTGAATTGGAGGGTGATTCATAGTTTTTGATGTCATTTGAGGACTCGACTAAGTTCGTATGATGTTTTAGGATTGGTTGGTATGTTTGGTTGAGGTCCTAGGGGCCTCGGGTGTGTTTCGGATCCTTAACGAATTTTATTTAGGACTTAGGCATTTTCAGAAGTTGCTGAACCTGTTGTTTTCGCACCCGCGGATTTTGGACCGTAGGTGCGGTGCCGTAAAAGCGGCTGGTTAGCTGCAGAAGCGGAAATGGAGCTAGACAGCAAGGACCGCACGTGCGACTGGGGGACTGCAGATGCGGCCTAGTGACCGCAGAAGCGGCCCCAGCCCGGATAAGTGACTTCCGCACCTTCGATGATTTTTCCGCAGGTGCGGGACCGCAAAAGCAGACCCATGACCGCAAATGCGGTAATCGCTGGGCAGAAAAGGGGAGTTCGGGGGTTTGAGATTTCATAACACAAAATTTGATTTGGAGCTCGGTGAGAGGCGATTTCTCGAGGGATTTTGAAGGAGAACTATTGGGTAACGAATTCTAACTCTATTTTGGATTATCTACCTTAATCTATTGTTGTTTTCCTCATCTAATTAAGGAATTTGAGGGTGGAAGTTTGAAAATGGGGGAAAAAGTTCCCCAATTCAAAATCTGAGTTTTGAATAGGAATTTGACGTCGGATTGGGATAATTTTTGTACGAGTGTACTCGTGAGTGAATATTCATAATTTGTGACTTTTATCCGATTCCGAGACGTGGGCCCGGGGAGAATTTGTGGGTGTTTTTCCTATTTTCTTACCATAGCTTGATTTCATTAGTTAAATTAGTTACTTCTAGTTATATTCACATTATGCAATTGGTTTGATTAGATTTAGGCCATTCGGAGTCGGATACTCGTGGAAAGAGCGTGATATCGAGTTGATTTGAGCGGTTCGAGGTAAGTGGCTTGCCTAACCTTGTGTTGGGGAACTCCCCCTTTAGGATGTTTGGTATTATTTGATGTGTGGTTGCCGTGTACGTGAGGTGACGAGTACGTACACGGGTTATTGGATCAAAAACCCCGTTTTCCTACTTAATCATAAACTGTTTTCCCTTGTTAGATTGCACTACTATGTTTAATTGCCGAGATTAGATTAGGAAAGCATGCCTATGTGTTTTAACTGCTTATTTTGATTTATGTGCAACATGCTTAGGTGGACCCTCTTTCCCTCGTTTGTGTTTAGTCTAAACTGTATAATTTGATGCCTTCCATTTTTATCTTGAGCTGCATATTTACTTTGGGACTACGGACTTATTCCGGGAGATCCCCCTATCTTGCATATTTATTTTGGGACTACGGACGTATTCTGGGAGATCCCCCGTCTGGCATATTTATTTGGGGACTACGGACGTATTATGGTAGATCCCCTAGCACAGCATGTTTATTTTGGGACTACAGACATATTCCAGGAGATCCCCCTGTACTGCATAATCATTTCGGAGCCTACGGGACGGTATCCCGGGAGAGTTTCCTGTTGTGTTTACTTTTTTCTGAGCCGAGGGCTCCCTTAACTGTTAAAATTGTGCAAATTTCTTTAATTATTTTACCATAAACTCTATTTATATCTTTTACTGCTTAGTTTTCTATATATATACTTCGGTAAGGCCCTGACCTGACCTCGTCACTACTTGACCGAGGTTAGGCTTGGCACTTATTGGGTACCATTTTAGTGTACTCATGCCCTTTCCTGCACATGTTTTCGTGTGCAGATCCAGGTACGAGCTATCAGCCTTCAGGTTAGTGCGTGCTTGCTGATTCTAGGAGACTTCAAGGTATTTCCGCCCGCGTCCGCAGATCCTCGGAGTCCCCTTCTATTCCCTCCTAGAGATTTCCTTTTTGTTTATCTTCATACTTCTGTATAGAGCTATATAGATTATAGAAGCTTGTGACTTAGCGATATTCCGGTTCTTGGGAGATTATTTTGTATATGCCGGGAGGTTCTATCCTTGTTATTTACAATATGTCATTTTAATTTTTATAGTAGTTTTTCTTTAAATTTTTTGTAATATTAGGCTTACCTAGTCGTAAAGACTAGGTGCCGTCACGACATCTTCGGAGGGGTTAAATTGGGTCGTGACAATGATATAATTTGACTTGACAAAAAGTATAAGAAAAAAGAAGAAGAATTTTGTGTGGTCCTAAAAGCTTAAGTGGCAAAAGTTTTGTAGGGCCATAATATTTGTGTGGCTATAAAAGTTTTTCATTAAAGACAAAGTGAGTAAAATGAAAAGTTTGAAACTAAATTATTTCTAATATCGAAATGTGTCATTCTTTTTAAAATGGACTAATAAAAAAAATGTGTCATTTAAATTGAAACAGAGGGAGTAATAAAATTCATTTAGGTTCAGGGTAAAAAAATTAAACTTGAGGTAAAAAGGACCAATGAGGAATAGCGAAACAGAAAAGGGGCAGATGATGAGCATATGGATTCTATTTATGGTATAAAAGTTAAATTGATGACAGTTCCATCATCTGATAATTAGAAATGTATGGATTGTATTCTAGGTGTCAAAACCAATTTTGGTAAGTGTATCTGAAACCTTATAAAAGCAGCCCTCGTGGCATTTTGACTCTTCCAAAGGTAGGGGTCTAATCATTATAAGCATTGTTGCCCTCCATGGCCATTGGAAAGAAAGAGAGAGAGAGAGAGAGCGAAGTATATGGCAGTTATTAACTTATTAATGGTTGTTAGGAAGGTAGTTAATTAGTTACATATACCCTACTAAGTATTTTGTATAAATACATGTAATCACCTCATTAAGGAAAAATAAGAGACAATTTTCAGAGCGAACTCTGCTTCTCTCTCTCTCTGTCTAAGTCGTCTTCTTCATCTTTACTGCATTTCTTTGCAAATTATAACATGGTATCAGAGCATTAAGCTCAAAAACTTAGCTCACTTTTCGATCCTATATCCAGATTCTACTCCATTTCTGCTTGTTTTTGTTTTCGTGTGAAATTTCGCAATTACCGGATTCTTGAATCCTTGAGTCAACAAGAAAATGGTGATTCTAGATGAACAATTGGGTCAAACACCAGGAATTCAAATCACTGGTGATCAAGTGAACCAAAATGCTGGAAATCAAGTAACTGGGATTGACTATAATCATCCACTTTTCTTATCTCCTGCTGATGTAAGTAGTTCAAATAATTTCATTTCAAATGACTGGAATTCAGAACTATTCCATCTGGTTTAGGTCTATGCGTGTAGCCCTGCTAGGAAGGAACAAGTTGGGTATGATCGTTGGTACATGCAAGAAAGAAAAATTCCCAAAATCAATGTGGAATCACTAGGAAAGAATCAATGTAATTGTGCTATCTTGGATTATGAATTCAGTGGAAAAAGGGCTTCTTGGAGGAATTATGTATGCATCAAGTGCTCAGATGGTTTGGGAGGATCTTTCAGAAAAATTTTACACGGTTGATGGGTCAAGAACCTAATATCTGCACAAGGAAATTGCCATACTGTCGCAAGGCACAACTTCTGTGTCAGTATACTTCTCAAGGCCGAAGGACTTGTGGGAAGAATTTGAGGCTTTAGTGCTTGCACCTGGGTGTGACTGTCCAAAATCAAGAGAGTTTGTGGTGTATTTGCAGAAGTTGAAGTTATACTAATTCTTGATGGGATTAAACGATTCTTACTCTCAAGCTAGGTGCCAGATCTTGATGAGAAGTCCTATTCCCACAGTGAATCAGACATATGCCTTAATTGTAAGTGATGAGGGACAAAAGTCTATTGCTGCAACCTCAGGAATTTTGGGGTCTGATCCCTCAAGTCAGATGGGAAACTATGAGATTGCTATGTACTCAAAAGCTGGAGGAAATTTGAATCAGAATTAGAGATTTAGAATAAACTACAATTTGTATTGTGATTTTTGCAAAATGAAGGGACATAGTAAAGAAAACTACTATAAGATTATGGGATATCCTGCAGATTTTAAAAACAAAAAAGAGGAAATGCTGGAGTAAATGCAGCTTACAATGTTAATCTAATGACAGAAACTGATCACTCTAATGTTCAAGACCAGCAGGAACCATCTGTATTCAATTATGGACAAAATACAAATGTGCAGGATCAGGTAAAAAATGGAGGTAGTGCTGAAGCTCAAGGCTCTAATCTAAATATAAAAAATTCAGGTCTTGAGAACTATGTTCTCACAAAAACACAGTATGAATAGATTTTTCAAATGTTGAACAAAACCAATATGCCAAGTTCAACTTTAGTAGCTAATGTGGCAGGTAGATACAACTCTATTAGTTTCTAATTGTCTTAGTCAGTGGATTATAAATACAGGGGCAACAAATCATACGATGTCTGACAAAACCTTACTGGATGAGAAAACAGTAATTTAAACAAACAATCCAAAGAAAGTATTATTACCAAATGGTGACATTACAACTGTTACTCATACAGGAGCAAGTTCTATATTAGAGAATAGCACAATAACAAATGTGTTCTATGTTCCTCAATTCAAGTACAATCTTCTGTCAGTTTCTAAGCTAACCAAAGAGTTGCAATGCTCATCAATTTTTTTTTTGTTTTTTGTGTATTTCAGGAACTCTTCACTAGGAAGGTGAAGTGTCACGTCCCAAACTTTGGGATGTGTGGCTGGCACCTGGTACCGTGCTGGCCCAAGCGAACCACTCTGTAACTCATGATCGTTCGACCAAAACTAGAACATACATAGGTCGAGTTAGCTAAACTCATTCCTTTCGTAACTATCATGGGCCCACATGGCCATAACTCATAATGTACAACTGTAAGTGGGCAAACACGAAATCAATGAACCATCTTTCTTAAAATATGAATATATATGGGCCGTCAGGGCCTCTGACATACTGTACAAAATAAACCTTTATCTACAAAGCCTCTAAGATTATTTGACATCAAAATGGGATAGGGTACCGGCCTACCCACAAGTCTGTAACAAAATTCTGACACGATGACTCATAGACTCGGCTGCACTCCGAATGAGGTAGAGTCTTACCGATCCTTTGTTTAATGCCAATCTCGTCTACTATGAGGGCTCTTAAAACTGATTATCTATACCTACAGGCATGAATGTAGCGTCCCCAATTAAAGGACGTCAGTACGAATAATGTACTGAGTATGTAAGGCAGAACTGAAACATAACAATAAGTCAACATTAATTAAAGACATATAAGAGTCAACCTGAATCTCTGGAGTGCCACCATATATGCATACTTATTATACTCATATACATACAATGCTTCTCTTTGAGACTATTATCCATATCTTATGATGCATGACTGCCACACTGATCAGTGGTAACTGCCCGACCGGTCGTAGCCCGGTGGTAAATGCATATCTGCCCATCCGGCCATAGTACGGTGGTAAACAAAGATGCATGACTGCCCAACTGATCAGTGGTAACTGCCCGACCGGCCGTAGCGCGATGGTAAATGCATATGCATGAAGATGCATATATTACTATATAATAACATTAACATCCTTATCCAATACCTCAATAGAGACTTAGCAACATACTAAGACATGCTTGAGTATCACTTTACAGGAATGAATAATATATACATCCTTAACTGCTAAGAGTAGAACCACTTATGGAATATCATTATGTTTACGTATCGTTGCTTGGATCATGCCAAAAGAAAGAAGGGATAGCCTTAACATACCTGAGTCGATTCTCTTGACAATCCCTCTAACACACGTTAATTGCGACAAAACACATGACGGCAAGATTGGAGTAGGAAAAACTCCGTATGATATTCTTGAGAAAGATTGCAACGTACTCCCTTAGAATCGCAAAATCCCATTGCTATTATGCTACGAAGTCTCGTATGGATTTTGTTTCAAGAAAAATCAAGTTACTACCATTCCAAATGATTGTATGAATTGTTGAAGCACTTTCTGCATTTTTGTACTTTGAAAAGGAGATGGAACGTCTATAAAGGGTTCTCCAGGGAACACTAATTCTGTATTCAATTAACAAGCATCCTAAAATACAATCAATAGCGACAATTGTGGAATTTATTAAACCAAAGCATATTTCACGTGTAATCAAGGCACCATATGTGTTATGACTCATTATGCACATTGGTACCACCTTGGCCTAGCTTAGTGCCATGGGGAACCTTATAGAAAAACTCTTTATCCACTTAATCCTATTTCATATCATAATTATCCACAGAAATAATTAATTATCCACATAATTAAGAATTATCTAAAATTATTTAAAATACTACTCACTTTTAGCACACTTTATATACCCTACTATCATAGTCATGTGGTACCATATAAAATAAATACATACACTATTATTTCATTAAAATATCCATATATATATATATATATATATATATATATATATATATATATATATATATATATATATATATATATATNTTAAAATATCCATGTAAATATATATATATATTCTCAACTTTTAATTTTCCTAATCTCATATAAAGAGATATATATATATTCTCAACTTTTAATTTTCCTAATCTCATATAAAGAGTATAAATTTTCATACGCTTAATTCTTAAAATGGTAAAAAAACCTTCTTTTCTTTGTGAGAAAATAGTTTCTATCTTTACAATAAGAAAATCTCATAAACTTTCTCATATTATGTGTATGATTTAACGCATATCCGGAAGTAGTAATATTAATAACTATATAAAATCATATTTTTTTAAAAACTTTTTACACTAAATTTTCCACTCAAAATACCATATAAAATGTATATAACGGTATCAATGTTGTTAAACTTACAGGGTCTTACAATAACATAGTTGCAAATCCTCTATAACCTCATGAATGGTCTTAATCCCTTTAAGCTCATATGGATTACTACGACTTATCCTAATATTAAAGTACGGGATGTAACATGAAGGGCATTGGTAAAAAGGATGGTGGCCTATACCTACAATACACTAACACATATGAAAGGAACAGAATGGTTGCCGTAACTACAAGAGCAAATGATACAAATGAGGCTGACAAATCAGATGTGATACTCTGGCATAGAAGATGTAGTCATATGTCTACTTAGACTCTTAGGAAAATACTACCTATAGATATTGATACTATCAAGAGTAGAATAAATAAATGCACAATATGTCCTTTTGCTATACATGCTAGATTGCCATTTCCTACAAGTAGTATTTAGAGTAGTAAATGATTTGATCTAATACATGTAGATTTGTGAGGGCTTTATAGAATTGCTACATTGGATGGAAATAAGTATTTTTTGACTATTGTAGATGATTTTTCAAGAATGACTTGGGTGTTTCTACTAAAGCAAAAGTCTGACGCATGTGTTTCAATTCAGTATTTCTTAATTATGTCAGAACTTAGTTTGATGTAACAGTGAAGGCAATAAGAACTGATAATTGTATAGAGATTGTGAACAATTATTCAAAAATCTGGGAGTTATACATCAAAGAACCTATGTATATACCCCTCAGCAGAATGGGGTAGCTGAGAGGAAACACATACACATATTAGAAGTCACAAGGGCTATCAGATTTGAAGCTCAAATACCTATTAAATTCTAGGGTCATTGCATATTAGTTGTTGTCTACTTAATAAACAGAATGCCTAGTTTTGTTATTGGCAACATATCTCCATTTGAAAGATTACATAAAAGGAAGCCTTCTCTAATGCATCTTAGAATGTTGGGATGTCTATGCTTTGCTAAAACTGTACAAGGGCATGACAAGCTAATGCCTAGAGCAAAACTATCCATACATATGGGATACTTAGAAGTCCAAAAAGGATACATCTTATATGATCCTGCTACTAAGACATTCTTCATAAATAGAGATGTAACATTTAGAGAAGAAGTATTTCCCTTCATGAAGAAGATAATTCTCAACAAGTATTTGTTGATACAACACAGGCTTAGGAATGCAATTACATGATTCTACAATACTGATTGAAAATAGAATAGAAACTACAGCTACTAATGAAGGTGACAACAATGGAAGAGGTGGAACAGACATACAACAAAACACAGAAGAAAGCAATACAGATATGCTTACAGAACATACAGACATGGATTTCTATACAAAACCTACATAGTCTGATCATAATCCACCACAAATACCATCTGCCACTACTGAGATACAAAATCAACCATTGAGTGAAGTTAGGAAATCCTGCAGAGACAAACATCCTCCATTCTGGATGAAGGATTTTGTGTCTCTCAATATTCATCAAAATGTACCATATGCTCTAAACAAGTATATCATCTATGATCATCTCTCCTCTAAATATCAGTCCTACCTAGCTGCAACTGTATCAGTCATAGAACCAACTAACTACTCTGAAGAAATTCTAGATCCTAGATGAATACAAGAAATGAATGAAGAGATAAAAGCTCTTGAGAACAACCATACATGGGACATTGTAACACTACCAGAAGGCAAGAAGCCCATAGATGCAAATAGATTTAGAAAAATCAAATACAAAGCCTCACGAGAAATTGAAAGGTTCAAAGCTAGATTAGTAGCCAAAGGCTATAGCCAAAAGGAGGGAATTGATTATCAATAAACATTTTCACCAGTAGTGAAAATGGTCACAGTAAGAACTATTCTTGCCTTAGCAGCTACAAGGAAGTGGTATATACATCAAATGGATGTATATAATGCTTTTCTGCAAGGTGACTTATTTGATGAAATTTATATGGATCTACCACAGGGATTTAAAAGTCAGGGGAGAACAATGTGTGTAGACTTGTTAAATCCCTATATTGTCTTAAACAAGCACCTAGACAATGGAATGCAAAATTGTGTGAAGCATTGCTGAGGTTCAACTTCAAACAAAGCCAGTATGATCATTCCCTATTCATCAGAAAAACAACTGAAGGTACTACTATAATTCTAGTATATGTAGATGATATGTTAATCACAGGTGATAGTCTGAAATTGATTGAGGAAACAAAAAATCTAATGCACAATGCATTCAAAATGAAAGATCAGTGGGAGCTAAAATACTTCTTAGGAATTGAGTTTTCTAGGTCCAATAAAGGAATAACTATGCATCAGAGAAAATATGCTTTGGAATTGATTTTAGAAGCTGGATTAGCTGCAGCCAAACCGGAAATAAATCCAACTGATGTCAACATCAAATTAACCTCTAAACAGTACGATGATTACATTGATGAGGCAGAATGCTCAGAAGAAGAAGACAGGTTAGTTGATCAAACTTCCTATCAAAGACTAAGAGGAAAACAACTATACTTGACTGTAACAAGGCCAGACATAGCATTTGGAGTTCAAACTCTTAGCCAATTTCTTCAACAGCCTAAAATATCACACATGGAAGCTGCATTAAGAATAGTAAAGTATGTTAAAAATCAGCCAAGACAAGGAATTTTACTATCGAGCTCTCAAAACAATACAATTACAGCCTTTTGTGATGCAGACTGAGCTGCATGTCCTTTGACCAGAAAATCAGTTATAGGTTTTTTAGTTAAAGTTAGTGACTCATTAGTCTCATGGAAGTCTAAGAAACAAACTACTATATCTCGAAGCTCTGCAGAAGCAGAATACAGAAGCTTAGCAACAACAGTCGCAGAACTTATTTGGCTATATGGTTTACTAACAGAAGTTGATACAAAGATACAGTTACCCATCAATATCTACAGTGACAGTAAAGCAGCTATACAAATAGCTGCAAACCCGATCTACCATGAAAGAACCAAGCATATTGAAATCGACTGTCACTTCGTGAGAGAAAGAATTCAACAAGGACTTGTCGTCACAAAGTATGTTTGTAACGATCGGACCGGTCGTTTTGAGCATTTGCACTTTGCTCGCCAGTTCTCGGGCATGACTAGCCCGTGTGATGTGTTATGACTTATGTAAATCGTCAGTTTTGGTTTTTAGGTTAATCGGAACAGACATTAAAGAATGATTTCAGCTTGAAGCTTTAAATTTGAAAGGTTTGACAAAGTTTTGACCTTTTAGTATTCGATATCGGATTTGGATTTTTATGGGTTGGTTAGCTCCGCTAGGTGATTTTGGACTTGGGAGCGCGTCCGGAATGTGATTCGGAGAACCGTGGTGAAGTAGGCTTGAATTGGCGAAATTGGAAATTTGGCGATTTTCGGTCGGCAGTGAAAATTTTGATATTGGGTCGACATGGAATTCCGGAAGTTGGAGCAGGTTTGTAGTACCAATTGTGATGTGTGTACGAAATTTGGGGTCAATTGGACGTGATTTGATAGGTGAAATTTGAAAATTTAGAGGTTCTTAGGCTTGAATCCGAATGTAATTTGCTGTTTTGATGTTGTTTTGTGCGATTCGAAGGTTCAACTAAGTTCGAATGATGTTGTGGGATGTGCTGGTACGTTTCATCGAGGATTCGAGGACCTCGGGTGAGTTTCGGGTGGTTATCGGATCACTATTTGGCTTTGGAAGTTGGAAATATCTGTTATCTGGTGTTGGAAAGTTGCAGGTCTCGGATCTTGGAAGTGCGGTCGCGGAGGGAATTTCGCGGACCGCGATGGTACTATGCGGCCGCGATAGGATTTCACGGACCGCGGTGAGGTTGTGCGGCCGCAGTGAATTTTATGCGGACCGCGGTAGCTGATATCTCAGGACCCACGGGCGCGGTAGAATTTCGCGGACCACGATGAGAAATACGCGGACCGCAGACTGGAAGTTCAGAGAGCACTATATTAGCGAGGTTTAGGGTTTTATTTCACATCTTGGACTTTGGGAGCACAGTTTGAGGCAAATTTTTGGGAGTTTTTTAAGGAAATCATTGGGGTAAGTAATTCTACACTCGGTCTTGGTTATATTTCATGAATCTATCTTTGATTTTAGCTTTTGGTTGGTGAATTGAAAGAGCATATTGGGGGTTTTGGCCTAAAGTTTCATAATATGAATATATGAGTTTTGAGCACCGATTTGGGGTCGGATTGAGTAAAACTAGTATGGTTGGACTCGTAATTGAATGGGTTGTCGGATTTTGTGAGTTTTGTCGAGTTTCGAGATATGGGCCCAGGTGTGATTTTGGGCCGGATTTGGGAATTTGGCTTCGGATTCAATCTTTATCAATTGTAATTGTTTCCTTGGGCTTTATCTGATGTATTTGAGTTGTTTTTGGCTAGTGTTGAGCCGTTCGGAGGTCTACGCATGTGATGGAACTCTTGGAGCATCCCCAGGCTTGCTCGGTGTCGGAATTGGCTGGTTTAAGATAAGTAACTCTTCTAATCTTAGTGTTGAGGGTATGAAACCCCGAATTATGTGCTATGTGATTGGTGTTGAGGTGACGCACATGCTAGGTGACGGGCGTGCACCCTGTGAATTGGGACTTTGTTGTTCCCGCAGGCACTGAATAGTGGCCCTATTCTTGTTGATATCTGTATTTTCACCATGTGATTAAGTATTTGAGCTGTCAAATCATGCTAGATATCATGCTTAGGATTTATGCTGTTATTGTTGGGACCCAAAGTGGTCGTTTCTTGCTGTCATCTCATTGAATTCATTGATATTTCGTACTCAGTCACATTGATGCATTCATATCACATCTCAGTCTCAGTTGTTACTTATTGATGCATCATATCATTGTTTCGGGTCGATTTTCATGACATTGTGAGCCCGTGAGTGAGACTGGAGAGATTGATGACTGAGTGAGGCCGAGGGCCTAATTGTGAGATGTTGAGACTATGGCACGTGAGTTGTCCGTGCGGATTCTGATATAGATAATATAGCACGTGAGTTGCCCATGCAACACGTGAGTTGTCCGTTCAGATTATAGCGCTTGGGATGTAGGAGCCCCTCCGGAGTCTGTAACACACCCCAGTGAGCGCGGATGATATTATTGAGGGATGGATTTCCCTAGACATGGATTTCTCTGAAGTATTGAAATATGGAGATGGATTTCTCCACAGGGATGGATTTTCCTTTTTCCTCGGTACCGAGTGATGTCTAGTCATTGTTGAGTATGTTCCGGGATGGATTTCCCTGGGCCGCATGGGCCATATACGGTACCGGGTGGTTGAGCATTTATACATCATTGAGGGATGGATTTCCCTGGGCATGGATTTGTGCGAAGTACTTGATACCTGGAGATGGATTTCTCCACAGGGTTGGATTACCCTTTATCCTCGATACTGAGCGACTTATAGTCAGTGTTGTATATGTTGCGAGATGGATTTCCCTGGGCTGTATGGGCCATATACAGTACCGAGTGGTTGAGTGGGATGCAGTGAGGTTGAGTACTCTGAGAGTGTGAGTACATGATTCATCTCTGAGGTACATGGTATTGGCATGCACATCTGGCATACATGTATAGAGATGCATTTTCCCTCATGTTGTACGTTATCACGTCATTCATGACTTTTTACATACATTGATATGTGGTTATAAAGAGGTATTTCACACTTGTTATTTGAAAAGGAAATAAAACATGTTTACTTATTGTTGAAAGGAATTTTCAAGAAAAAGTTACAGTTTTTTTATAACTTACTCATATTTTTAACGGTTTCGGTAAAGGATTTGGGCTTTCATTGGTATACATGAAAAGTGGAACTGTTTTTGGAAAACTATGAAAAGGCTAAGCACTTTATTTCTGAGCTATTTTTGTACTTATTTGTTGTACACTGTATGAACTACTGTTGGTTATTTATGTTGGACCCGACCTATGTACCAGCTCGTCACTGCTTTCAACCTAAGGTTAGGTTGGTTACTTTTTGAGTACATGGGGTCGGTTATACTCATACTCCACTTCCTGCACATTGCATGCAGATCCCGAATGATGAGGTTGCTGCGATCGATGTCTGCTGGATTCGAAGGCGTACTTGTGTTCTTGTTGTAGCTGCCTCTTGTTCACGGTAGCCTTAGATTTATGAACTCTGTTTATGTAATTTTCAAACAGAAGATGTATTTTCTTCATATCTGCTTTGTAAACTCTATTCTTAGAAGCTCATGATTTGTACTACCAGTCCTTGGGAAATGCATAAGATTTAGATAATTCTGTTGTTTAATTATTTTTTTAGGATAAATGGAATTGGATAAATTGTTAATTGGCTTACCTAGCCGGTTGGGTTAGTTGACATCACGACTGGTGGATTTTGGATCGTGATAGATTGGTATCAAAGCTCTAAGTTCATAGGTTCTACAAGTCATGAGCAAGTGTCTAGTAGAGTCTTGCGGATTGGTATGATGACGTCCATATCTATCCTCGAGAGATTACAGGACATTTAGGATATACTTCCCATCTTTCTTTCTTTATCGTGCGGCATTGATTTAGCTTGAAGCGTAACTCTTTGAATTCCTTCCATGCATTTGTATGCGCATGTGAGCGCTCGGTATCAACTGTACATCGACGGCTTGTGATTCCATGGAAGAGGTGCGAGATATGATTTCGATATGCTGATGATAGGCCAGTCTGAAGGACTTGAGGATGGGTTTTGACTGTGGTTTGAGCACAGAGGTGTTGATTGTGTGAGCACGTGCTTTTGGATTTATATGTCCGGTAGTGTCACTATTAGTAGAATTTGTGGCTGGATGGCTACGTGATATGTATGATGTGACTGCGAGATGTGTTCATATGGTTGAATGTGACGAAAGGGTCTGCTTGAAGTGTAGAGAGAACTATTTGGTGCTTGATTTCCATCTTGATTTGATGTATAGTCCCGAGTTATGGGTGTGTTGAAGGGTCTTTTCATGTTGATTAGTTGAGGATTGAAGTAGATTTCATGCCGTGATATGAGTTCAGACTCAGGGAGATTAAGTGATTGCGTAATGTTATTGACTGTGGGAGGGTATAGAGAGAGGTCAGTTTGAGGCAAAGCAAGTGGGCTATCTCCTGCGGGGGGTCCTGAGGCTTGTGTGATCCCTAAGTTGTTTGTTGGGAGTTCTCTTTTACCAGTGAAATATGTGTTGCAATTTGAGTTTGGATTGCTTATGATAGTGGGCTTGACTGTTACGAGGATGAATACGAGATTTGCAAATGATTTGAGGTATTATATGGTTTGTGTTGCATGAACTTATGGAGGAATTAGTTGAATCTCACTACGGTATTATGGTTGAATAAAGTATGGGCATTGGGAGTTATGGTGTGTTTTGATCTATAGACTTGATCCAAGTGGGGGAGTTCACTATTGATAAGTTGATTTCACGGTTATGTGTCGTATTGGTTTTGGTTGAGGTATATTTGTGAATGAGTTATGTTCTGCAGAGGGTGAGATTGAGGATGACTTGAGTACAAGAAATTTCTGGGTACGATTTGTATTTGGCTTTATGAGTATATGAGGATCACGGAACGATTTCAGTCATTATTGGTGAAGGATGTAATGTGCATGGAGCAGGAATTTATTTGATTGTATTAAGGTGGAGTTACTTCCTTGGGTGTTGGAGTGCTAATGGGGCACGAGTCGTTCGGTCCGTTTGGTCAGTCTAATTGAGATTTGATCATAGTGGATGACTCTCGAGAATGGTTCCAATGAATTCAAGATTTATACGTGGCAATTAGGAATCTTCAGGATGTGTATTTGGCTAGCAACTAAGATTTGTATTGGAGGATGTCAGGACTTGTGGCAATTCTATATCATTATGGGTTCTGCATATCAGCATCAAGAAGGCAAAGGTAATGGCTTTAGATTCGCAGAAGTTCTCTTCAGAGCGGGTATCCCGGTTGTGCTACTTTTGGGGGTGCTGAAGAAGGAATACAACTGTCTATGAGCCTTAGGGCGGTGTGATTTTATGCTAAAGGTCGTGGGGCAAGTTTTAGTTAAGGATAGTGTCGCGCCCTTTTTCTCGCGAAATCGAGTTTCGACACGTGACAACTCTTTTAAGGAAGGGTTTAAAAAGAGAGAGTTGCCACCTAACGAATTAAGGTGCGTTAGGGCACCTATTTGCAAATAACTCTGATTTAACCAGTTTGCGTCACCAAAGATCGGGTAAGGGCTCGAAATTACCTCGAAGAGAAGGTGTTAGGCACTCTTCGAGGTCCACAACTGTGGTCCCGGCCGAACTCAATTATATGAATTAGTCTTACGTGATCAGAACTAAGAAACAAGGGATTCAGGAAGTTCATTATTAAACACAAATAATTGATGAAAGACAAGGTGGGGGGTCCTAAATTTTTTAGCCTAAAGGATCACCCCGTGCAACATAAATAATACTCCGTAACTCCCTCAAGATGGGGTGTTACTCATATTATTTAGCGGGCACAGACTATCATCTCCTGCTACCCAATTACTATCTTTAAGTTGTTTACTTAAAGCGCACTAGTCAATTCTAAGTCGTATCCTATGCGTGCACTACCCGTTCCATACCTATAGTCCAGGAGGAATTTGGACCTCTATTTCAGGGTGGTTCTAGACCTTAACATAGGTTGCTCAAAAATGTCAAAAAGCCAGGCGACATTCAAAACACATTGGACTTTCATTTAAGAGCAAGTAAAGGCTCAAGTTGGCCTCCGAAATTAGACAACAAATGCACGCAAGTCAGATTAACAAAGACAGTTGCTGATTTAAGATAACGGAAACCTATAGGCAGGATCTCTATATGAATCTGGATTTAATGGGTGGACAGTTATATGGAAAAGGCCATTATACTTTCCAAAACCTATATGCTTTGCCTACTGATTTTAAACATAAGGGGATTAAACCTATAGGCATGATGTCTAGGTGTTTTACGCGATAATAAATAGTGGCAATCACATAAACATATCAAGAAGTATTTGTTTTAATCCTATAGGCATGTTTTCTAGTGAGAGCAACAGCACAGTGTTTGGAGACTCATGAATAAAAGGGCAGAAATTAGGTTGATTCAAACCTATAGGCATGCTTTCTACAATTTGTTCAAATTTTAGATCCTATAGACATGATTTCTATAATTTGTAAATAGAAAAGCATGTGAATGAGGTTTTTGACCACACATTGAATATACAATTCCCTATAGGCATGGTTTCTAACACGATTAAACCAAGTATTCAACCTATAGGCAAGATTGCTAACATATAATGGCTGAACATAATAGGATACCTATAGGCAGGATTTCTAACACACGATAACTGGGCATGCAATAGCACATTATTGAACCTATAGGCAGGATTTCTACCTAATTTGTTGCAAGTATACAAAAATCCCTTTCCCAATTTCACTAACACCCCAAAATCTTATGACAATAATTATTACAGACCCAAAATTGAATGTAGTAAATTACAGAATAAGTATAACTATAGGGAGCCTACAGCAGGCCCGAAAGTGCACCTGGCCAGGCCAGGCCTTCATTCACATAGTCCACAACAGCACAAAAATCATACATTCATGGACATAAGGCAGCCAGAACTTGAGGGATTCCCCAGTGGTCTTAAAAGAAATAGAATCGAACATATAGAACCAAAACCCTAGTGTGTCAGAGTTCCCAAGGGCTTCAAGAACCCAGGGCAGTGCTCACACTAGGGAAGTTAACAGAGATCATTCAGAGGAGGGATTAGAGACCAAGTCCTAGTGTGTCAGAGTTCACAAAGGCCTTAAATGGACCCAGAGCAGTGCTCACACTAGAGAGGTCAAAGGACAAAACCTGAATAGCCTTGGCTTTCAGCCGGCTAAGAATAGGATTCAAAGAAACTTAAGCAAGAAGTGAAAGAGAAAAGACCAAAGTTGAGCAGGACTTGAGGGATTTAAACAAACATGACCAAATTGAACATATTAGGCAAACAATTGATCCAATCACAAAATTTAAAAGCTAGTTTAATGTAAACTTAGGGAAACATATTCAACACTTAGCACAGAAACAGTCACATGCTGATAAGAACATGTTTGTAGGATTGATTGGGGTTATTATCACTAGACAGGTGAAACATGATTGGGGATTATGCTAAGTACGCATGCAACATTGTGCTGAACCACATAATCATAGAAAAGGGAGGTCATCACGTTAGCAATGGGGCAGGATCACAGACATATATGCCGAAACATGTTACAGAGAGTCTGGATAGCATGAAAGGCACACAAATAGCAGATAAGCATTCAAGCATTGTTATAGGGGTTTAATTAACAGAATATAATTCAGCTTGTGCCCAAAGTTTAGCCTAACACCTTAAAGTAACAATGCAAAACACGCTGAAATCACAAACAGATACTAAAGGGAGATAGGATCCAATAAGCATGTTGAGGGCCATAACGACTAACACTGAATGTCTCAGCGTAGACTACTACAGGGATTCAGGGGGTAGGTGAATGAGCATGTTCATAAGAATTCAAGAGTTAATAAATTAACTGAATAGGCCCTAAAGAAGTTCAGATTACCCTACTAGGCAGAGATGGTTCTAGAACTAGTAGCATTAAGAGCGAGTAAATGCAAGAGTTAGCAGAATGATGCTTAAAAGTGAACCAGGAACATATTAAGCCAGAGATTCAGAGATGAGAATACATAAGGATGAAATTGCGAGAGTTAAGCAACTCACCAGTTAAACGAAAAATGCAAGAAGAACAAAAATCACAGTGTTCTGAATTGACAATGAGAAGCAAAGCCCAAAACTTAATGGCCTTGGCTTTCAGCCGCCCAAGACCACAGTGGAGAATGAGAAAAATAATAAAGTTTAGATCTAGTGAGGTTATAATGATTTCCAAGTCTGTCCTAAAAGGGAAATGGGGAGGGGTTTATATAGTGTAGAAATCGAGCAAGTAAATATGGCAAACAAGTCGTTCAAACACAAATAAGGGAAAAAATTATTCAGGAATCAATTAGGATCGATTTTAGGGCACAAATCAAAGAGGTTCAGTAAATCAAAAGAGAAAACACCAAATAGTACCAAAATCATTTTTAAGGCAAAGAATACAGTAGAAAAAAAAAGGAAAACCTAAAGAAAAGAGAAGTCAAACACAAGAAAGGAAAAGAATCGAAATCAGTAAGGAGAAGATAAAATTCCAGAACCCTAATTTTTGGCATAGTACACAAATTGACGGAAATAAAAAATAAAAATCACATGCTGCGTAGAATGAGATGAATATAGACATAAATCTATTCAAAATCAAAAAATCGAGTTAAATTTGGTCTGATTTTAAAAGGATCTGAATCTCTAAATTAGAGTAAGTAGAAAATCTCAAAGATACACAGAGATTCATAGCGATTCATACTATTGAAGAACGAGAACAAACAAAGATGAAAAGGGTCAAAGAGCTGAACCAGATTTTGTTCGATTTCTAAGAGATTTGCTTGCCATGTTTAGGCAAGCAAACTAGGTAATGCCAGAGACGAACCAGTAGTGAGAGGAGGTAAAATAAGGTAAGGGAATCCATGGCGGGTTCCAATTTGGGGTTGGATTTGGGAGGGTTTGATAGGAACGACGGCTAGGGTTCATTAGAGATAAAAGACGAGAATATTCTGGGCGGCAGGGGGTGTAAAATGATTAGGGTTAGGGGTTTGGTTGGGTTTAAAGAAGCAGATGTAACGTGGACTATTGATCTTAGAGATTAACGGCCCTGATCTAAGGGGTCCTGGGTCGGGTATTAAAATGGGTATGGGGACTGGGCTGATAGGTTTTGGGCCAAGGGTAATTGGGTTATGTTTGGGTAGCTTAGGTCCGAAATTAATTGTAGAATTAGGGCCAGATTTTAAATACCCAATTTTAATAAATAAATAATTTATAAAATAATAAATAAATAACAAAATATCATTTGTGCATAAAAGTGATTTAAAACAATTATGTAACATATAAAAATATAAAAGGTTAAATAATATTTCTTTCAATTTTATATCCTAAAAACTTTAAGTCTTTTTCTCTCGGCGCACGTTAGGTGTTAGCTAACCTGCACCCTGCCGGAAATGGGAGGAAGAGGACGACCTAGGAAGAACACTAGCAAAACAACAATGGTAGAAAGGATATTCACTGATCTTATCATTAGAGAGCAAGGAAAACAATCATCAAAAGCTAAAGAGAAAGTGCAAGAGGAAGAAGAACTAGATTTGGAAAGTGATAACGAGCTGAATTGGCCAGATCTGAGTAGCACTCGAACGAAATTGACAACGCCGGTGAAGTCAGTCGGCAATGTGACCCCAGTGATGAACGCTGGAGCTACAGGCACCCATGCAGCGAAGATCTTAGCAGGGGATGCGAGTACGAGCAAAATGCCAAGTAATGGAACAATCATTACAGATGCAACAAAGAAACAGAGTAACATGAAAATTGGAAGCGAGAAGAGCATACATGAGGTGAAAACACAGGGTGGTGGGGGAAGATCATGGGCTGGGTTGTTTAGCGAGAACAAGCTTGCAGCTAAAGGTATGAACCTATCATATATTTCACCGGTGATACAGGATGGTGAAGTAGTTGTTCAATTGTTGGAGGATGACATTGCGGAGGAGTAACAAAAGTGTAATCGAGCTATAATACTGTATGTAGTTGGAAATATTCCATCAATTGGAGCAATTGAGCGATTCATAGCAAATCAATGGAGCAAAGTCAGGAAACCAAAGGTATAGTTTCATAATGATGGTTACTTCATAATTTTGATGAATAGCAGTGAAGAGAGGGATGAAGTAATAATGAATGGCCCGTACACAATGAACAATAGACCAATAATAATATGACCATGGAAGGAAGGATTTGATTTTGCGGAGGAAATTCTCAGAACCATCCCTCTATGGGTCAAATTCTCAAAACTACCACTTAGCTACTGGAGTAACAAGGCATTAAGTAAAATTGGGAGTGGTTTAGGCAAACCTCTATATGCTTATGCGCGTACTACCATGGCTGACAGAGTTTCGTATGCAAGGGTGTTAATCGAAATGGACATTACAAGGCCTCTACCAGGATCAATAAAGCTATATGATTCAAAAGGAATGGTGATTGAACAAATAGTACAGTATGATTGGAAGCTTCAATATTGCCAAATGTGTTGTCAACTTGGCCATTCATACAAAACATCAAAACAATGAAGGGGGACAATAGAGAAACAATGCCCAAAAACCAAAGCAAGAACGGAAAATAGTAAGGGTACTTGATTCTAAGGTGGACAACATAGATGCTCATGGAAGGTTCATGGAACAAATGCAGCCACAAGGAGAAGTTGTGCCAATTCAACAGGAGAATGATAACCAATGGCAGATTGCTAGAGGGAAGTCTGCATCAAAAAAATAAATGGGAACCAAAGGGGAATATGAAGTAGATATTGGTACTGCCTTCAAAGCATTAGTTGACACTGCCTAGAAAATAGTGCAACTATCTGAAGCACATGGGACAAGAGGGAGAAGGAGTAGAAATGAAGAAGGAGGGGATCCCAAAATAAATATCATATCATGATGAACATAATCACATGGAATGTAAGGGGCATGAATAAAGTTTATAAGCAAAAAGAACTAAAAAATTTCTGTAAGGAAAATAATGTGGTAGTAATGGCTATACTGGAGAATAGAGTCAAAGCTAACAATGTTGATGCAATAATGAGGAAGGTGTTTGGCAATTGGCAATGGGATGCTAATTATGATGAGGCACCAGGTGGAAGAATTTGGGTAGTTTGGGATCAAACAAAGGTGGAGTGTGAGGTGAAACAAATGCATGAACAATACATAGCAGGGCAGGTGACTCTAAGGCAGTGCAATAGTAGGTTCACCTTTGTTGCAGTTTATGGTAAACATAGTATTCAAGACAGAAAGAGTATCTAGACTGACCTAGGAGGAATCATGAATGGAGTAAATGGTCCAAGTGTAATAATGGGAGACTTTAACAGCATAATGTCCATAGATGATAGAGTGCGGGGGAATCCAGTGCAAGAAGTGGAAGTGGGACTAGCTGAGCTCAGAACGATAGGGAGAAACTATACATGGACTAACAACCATGTGCATAGTAGAATTGACAGAATTCTGGTAAATGCTGAGTGGATACAAAAGTGGCCTAACATGGAGGGGATCATTATGCAACCAAGTTTTTCAGATCACTGCCCCCTAAAAAATAACTGTTGCTGAGCCTATGGTAAAGGGTAAGAAACCTTTCATGTTCTTTAACTACTTAGCAACTCATCATAAGTTTGAAGAAATAGTCAGTCAATGTTGGAGGAGGAGGCATAGGGGAAATGCAATGCAGAAGGTGTGGCATAAACTGCAAAAACTGAAAGAAGAGCTGAAGCAACTAAATAATCAGGAGTACACTAGTGTGGGGATCAGGATCCAATAAGCAAGAGACAAACTGATGAACATCCAAAAGGGAATGAAATCCCTAGAATGTGACAATACAGTAATAGCTCAAGTAAAGGTGATAAAAATTGAACCGACCAAATGGTTGGAAGTAGAGGAAAGTGTTATGAAACAGAAGGCAAGAATTAAATGGCTAAAGGTAGGGGACTCTAATACAGCTTACTTTCATGCCTGTGCAAAAAATAGGCAGGCAAGAAACCATATAGGCAGATTAATAAACTGTGCAGGGCAAACTATTCAAAATACTGAGGATGTAGAAGAGGAGATCTTAAGGTTCTACAAAACATTACTTGGTACAGCAGCCTCAACTCTACCAGTAGTTGATCCAGATGTGATGCAGAATGGTAATGTTCTGAGCAGACAACAACAAATACAGTTAATAAAGCCAGTCACTNATGGCAAGGAATTCAAAGAACAAAGCTAGAATGGAGGGAAGAACTGGCATGGATAGAAAGAAGAGCTAAAGGCAGAAGTGGAGGGGCAGAATTATGCAGAATGACTTTAGCTGCCGCAGTATACCACATTTGGCAGGGAAGGAACAATGTTGTTTTCAAGCAGAAGAGAAGAACAACACCAGCCTTAACCAAATTCATCATTCAGGAAATCCATGTTAGAGCTACCATGTTTCCTAGGCTAGAAAGGACTATGAATATTGTAAACTGGTATCCGGATGCAATGTAACAATGACAAAGGCTGAGAAGTAGAAGAGTAGGAAGGTAGGAAGATCCTAACTGGGGCTGCATGTCCAGTGGGACTATAGAGAGCTGGAAAGCTCAGCTTGTATAGTTTGTACATACTTACACTTGGTAAATAAAGTCATTTAATTACCAAAAAAATAATAATATATAAAAGGTTATTTTTTGCATAAATAATATAATCATAAGTACATTTGGGCTATTATTGCAAAATGTGCAATTTAGCCTTAAAAAATGCAAATGTAATTATAAAAATGCACTAAAAAATATTTAAATATTATGTTGGTATAAATGATAAATTTAGATGTTTAAATCGTCATAAAAATAATATGAAGGATAACTATTGGATATTTATATAATAAAATATAGTAATAAATTAATTTAAAGCTTTTAAAAATTATGGAAAATTATGAAAAATACTTGTGCACGGCTGTAAATCAAATGATGATGCATGTTCACTATTTTGAAAGTGTATATATATATATATATATATATATATATATATATATATATATATATATATATATATATTTATATATTTAAAATATGAGGGAAAAAATTGGGTATCAACAGCTGTCCTCTTTACTTGGGAAAGATGAAAGAGTTGTCGGATAAAGAAATGACGACCGATATTGACCGAATGGAGTGATTTGAAAAATATAGGCCGAACCCTGGTTTCTGAGCTGCCTACATATCCCTGGTTTTACAGGAATCAGGCCATGTGTAGTTCTAGATCCAACGGTGAACGAAACCGACGGAGTTGTTATAGGAATGGTCATATGTTTCGGAAAAGGTCTTTTTTGAGTAGGATAGTATCGGATGAATTTGTGCGAAGTCATGAATGTGAATTTGAGATGTTATGTATGTATCACAGGGCAGATATCTGAACAGTGATAGAGTAAAAGCGAGTAATTAATGGGAGTCGGTTACGTTTGAAATAATGGCAAGGTGTGAATGATGTGAGCGGGAACCGGAGCGAAGATTACTCCCATTTGAAGGACGGTTACCTCCTGGATTACCTGCAAGCTTAAAGAACGATGAAGGTAAACATATAGGCTATTGCGGGGATTTAAATTTGATACAAATTCCTTTTGGACCATGAAGATTGTCTTCGGACGGTGAGAATGATGTCCTTGGACCATGACGTCCTGGGCCATGAATCGTGAGATAAGGGATTCACAGGCCATGACTCTTAACCATGACGCCTTTGAATAATGATGTGCAATATTGAATGATCCTCAGACCATGACATGGTGTCTTCCGGCGATGAGGATGATGCCTTTGGACTATGAAGCCTTTGGAAAATTTGGCTATGCTTCAGCCCATGAGATGCAAAGACATGATGCTTGAGATGAAACAAGACAGAGCTTAGTCCTGGGTAAGGTTGGGGGCAGAGCTTAGCCCCGAGAGAAGAGAATAATGCAAGGTTTTGAACAGCGCAGCATTTGTGGATATGCAAGGAGAGACAATGCTTAGTCTCGTGCAGGGAAAGGAAGAGCTTAGCCTTATGCAATTGGGGAGATAATGCTTAGCCTCATGAAAAATGGGAGACGATGCTTAGTCTCATGCAAGGAAAGGCAGAGCTTAGCCTTATGCGATGAGGGAGGCAGGTCTTAGCCTCATGCAAGAAGAGGATACAATGCCTAGTCTCATGCAATGGAAGGCAGAGCTTAGCCTTATGCAAATAGGGAGGCAGGGCTTAGCCTCATGCAAGAAAAGGAGACAATGCTTAGTCTCATGCAAGGGAAAGGCAGTGCTTAGCCTTATGCAAATAGGGAGGCAATGCTTAGCCTCATGCAAGAAAAGGGAGATAGGGCTTAGTCTCATGCAAGGAAAGGCAGTGCTTAGCCTTATGCAAATAGGGAGGCAATGCTTAGCCTCATGCAAGAAAAGGGAGACAGGGCTTAGTCTCATGCAAGGAAAGGCAGTGCTTAGCCTTATGCAATTGGGGAGGCAGGGCTTAGCCTCATGCAAGAAGAGGAGACAATGCTTAGTCTCATGCAATGAAAGACATTGCTTAGCCTTATGCAATTGAGGAGGCAGGGCTTAGCCTCATTCAAGAAGAGGAGACAATGCTTAGTCTCATGCAATGGAAGGCATTGCTTAGCCTTATGCAATTGAGGAGGCAGGGCATAGCCTCATGCAAGAAGCGGAGACAATGCTTAGTCTCATGCAGGGAAAGGTAGTGCTTAGCCTTATGCAAATAGGGAGGCAATGCTTAGCCTCATGCAAGAAAAGGAGACAGGGCTTAGTCTTATGCAAGGGAAGGCAGTTCTTAGCCTTATGCAATTGGTGAGGCAGGGCTTTGCCTCATGCAGTGAAGAGATAATATGTAGTGGCAGAGTATTTTCTTATCTGGAGACATATTTTCGTTTGGCAGCCTTGCCATTATGAAGATAGTGATTTTGTACGTGTATACTTGTGAATGCTCCTGTCATGTTCATTGTGCCTGCATCTAAAGAAAAATCGTGAGTTTTGCGAGGAAGGTTGGTTCATGATTTTGCCTACTTGTTTGGCTTTGCTTTGCTCTGGAGATCATGTTCGAGTTACCCTGGATAACATCTGGTTGCCATAGAAATAAAGTTTTCAAAAGGTATGCATGCATTTGATATTATTTTTAAAACATAGTAGTTTACGATATCGAGTAAATTAAATGAACCAGTGACTGCGATACTTTAGAGACATTGCAACTTTTTTGCATTAGAATTTTGAGGGTCCTCCTTAAAATTCTGCCCCAGTTTAGTAAGCGATTCTTTGGCCGTTCTGCATGTGACAAAGTTTGTTGGATTTGCTTCGGAATTTTGAGAATCCTTCTCAAATTCTACCCCAGTTACTTAACCGATTCTCTGACTGTCTTGCATATGACGTCTTCGGCTGGACTTGCTCCTAAATTTTGAGGGTCCTCCTCAAAATTCTGCCCCAGTTTCTGGTTGTGGGAAAAATGAAAATTTTATTGAGATGTGACCGAACCCACAGGGCTGCCTACGTATCCCCTCTTAAATGGGAATCAGGTCAAGCGTAGTTCAATCACATCAAAGAAATGTAAATAATTTAAATATAGTGTCTCTTGACTGCGTCCGAATTGATAGGCTTTGGCCAAACTTCTCCATCCATTTCTGCAAGTATGAGTGCTCCTCCTGTTAGTACCCTGTGAACCATGTAGGGCCCTTGCCAATTGGGTGAAAACTTTCCTTTGGCTTCATCTTGATGTGGGAAGATTCGTTTCAACACCAGTTGCCCTGGTGTGAACTGTCTAGGTTTGACCCTTTTGTTGAAAGCCCTGGACATTCTGCTTTGATAAAGTTGACCATGACATACTGCATTCATTCTTTTTTCGTCGATAAAAGCCATTGTTCATAGCGACTCCTTATCCATTATGCATTACTGAGTTCTGCTTCCTGTATAATTCTCAAAGAAGGAATTTCGACCTCGGCGGGAATGACAGCTTCAGTACCGTAAACCAGCATGTCGGGAGTTGCTCCAGTTGATGTGCAAACTGTGGTATGATATCCCAATAAGGCAAATGGTATTTTCTCGTGCCATTGCTTGTGGTTGTCTACCGTTTTCCTTAGAATTTTCTTGATGTTTTTGTTGGCGGATTCCACGGCTCCATTCATTTGAGGTCTGTATGCTGTGGAATTCTTATGCTTGATCTTGAAGGTTTCACACATAGCTTTCATTAAATCACTGTTTAGGTTGGTGGCATTGTAGGTAATGATGGATTCTGGTACCCTGGATCGGCGGACAATACGATCCCTGACAAAATCTGCGATAACTTTCTTGGTTACAGCCTTGTGAGATGCAGCCTCAACCCATTTTGTGAAGTAGTCTATGGCCACTAAAATGAACCTGTGCCCGTTTGAGGCGGCGGGCTTGATCGGACCGATGACGTCCATTCCCCAAGCGGTGAAAGGCCAAGGTGCACTTGTTGCATTGAGTTCATTTGGTGGTACTCGTATCATATCTGCATGTACCTGACACTGATGACACTTTTGGACACACCTGATGCAGTCTGTTTCCATAGTCATCCAAAAGTATTCCGCTCTTAATATCTTCCTGGATAGAACAAAACCATTCTTGTGCGGTCCGCAGGTTCCAGCGTGTATTTCCTTGAGCAGTCTGGAAGCCTTTTTGGCGTCAACACACCATAATAACCTTAGGTCTGGAGTCCTTCTATACAGAACTCCTCTACTTTGGAAGAAATGATTAGACAATATCCGGAGCGTGCATTTCTGAGTATGATTTGCATGCTCCGGGTATTCTCCTTTTGCCAAGTATTTCTTGATATCATGGTACCATGGGTTCCCATCCGTTTCTTCTTCAACATGAGCACAATAAGCTGGCTGATTATGGATCCTTACTGGAATAGGATCGATGAAATTCTTGTCCTTATGCTGTATCATGGAGGACAAAGTGGCTACTGCATCTGCGAACTCATTTTGGATTCTCGGAACATGTTTGAATTCTATCTTCATGAACCTCTTCATCAACTCTTGCACATGATATATATATATATATATATATATCTTAGTATTCTTTGTAGCCCATTCTCCTAGAACCTGATGTACTAGAAGATATGAATCACCAATTACCAGCAACTCCTGTATATTCATGTCGATGGACAAATTGAGCCCCATGATGCAAGCCTCATATTCTGCCATATAGTTGGTGCACGGAAACTTGAGCATCGCGGATACCGAATAATGTCGACTTGTCTATGACACCAAAACAGCTCCAATACGCACTCCTCTGAAATTTGCAGCTCCGTCGAAGAACATTCTCCAAATGTCGTAGGCTTCGGTAATATCTTCTCCTACAAACGACACTTCTTCATCGGGAAAATATGTTTTCAATGGTTCGTACTTCCCTCCCACATGATTTCTGCGAGGTGATTTGCTAAAGCCTGTCCCTTGACCGCCTTCTGGGTCACATAGATGATATCAAACTCACTTAGCAATATCTGCCATTTTGCTAGTTTCCCTGTAGGCATTGGTTTCTGAAAGATGTATTTCAGGGGATCCATCCTTGATATGAGATATGTAGTATAGGCACAGAAGTAGTGCCTCAATTTTTGAGCTATCCACGTTAGAGCACAGCAAGTGCGTTCCAGCAGAGAATACCTTGCTTCGTAGGGTGTGAACTTCTTACTCAAGTAATATATGGCTTGTTCGTTTCTTCCCAGCTCGTCGTGTTGTCCCAAAACACAACCAAAAGCTCCATCTAGTACAGACAAATAGAGTAGCAAAGGTCTACCAGGTTCCGGCGGGACCAAGACTGGTGGTGTGGATAGGTATTCCTTGATTCTGTCAAAGGCCTTCTGACATTCTTCAGTCCGTTTTGTTGCAGCGTCTTTCTTCAACATTTTGAAAATTGGCTCACAGATCACGGTCGATTGTGCTATGAATCGGCTGATGTAATTGAGACGCCCCAAGAAGCTCATCACATCTTTCTTGCTCTTCGGAGGTGGCAAATCTTGTATGGATTTGACCTTTGAAGGGTCCAATTCAATCCCTCGGCGACTGACGATGAAACCTAGCAATTTTCCAGTAGGGACTCCAAAGGCACACTTTGTAGGATTCAGTTTCAGACTGTACCTTTGACGCCGGTTAAAGAATTTCCTTAAATCTGCTATATGATCTGCGCTTCTTCTGGATTTGATGATGATGTCATCCACGTACACCTCTATTTATTTGTTTATCATGTCATGGAAAATGGTTGTCATGGCTCTCATATAAGTGGCTCCAGCATTCTCCAGGCCAAACAACATCATTTTATAACAATACATCCCCCACGGAGTGACAAAGGCTATTTTCTCGGCATCTTCCTCGTCCATCCAGGTCTGATGTTATCCCGCGAAGCAATCCACAAAGGATTGGAGTTCATGCTTGGCACAGTTGTCATTCAGTATGTGTATATTGGGTAACGGGAAATCATCTTTGGGACTTGCTTTGTTTAAATCTCGATAGTCGACACACACTCTGGCCTTCCCATCCCTTTTCGGAACTGGCACGATATTGGCCAACCAAGTAAGATATTCAACCACTCTGAGAACTTTAGCTTTGATCTGCTTGCTGACTTTCTCTTTGATTTTCAGACTCATATCAGGCTTGAACTTTCTGAGTTTCTGTTTTACAGGCAGAACATCGGATCGGTAGGTAGTTTATGAGCCACTATAGATGTGCTCAAACTAGTCATATCATCGTAAGACCATGCGAAAATGTCCTCATACTCTTTCAGGAAATGGGTGGATTCTTCTTTTTCTGATGGTGACTAGTGGATACTTATGCAGGTTTCTTTGGCTGTTTCAGAATCTCCCAATTTGACTATCTCAGTTTCGTCCATGTTGGACTTAGGCTTATTCTCAAAATTCTCAACTTCTCTGACAATTTGCTCAGGTATGACATCCTCTTCATCTAACTCTTACGAGTCACTATCCTTATGTTGCATTGTCTCATTACATGTCACAGTCGTTGGTTCATCAGGATAAGTAATAATAATGTTGTAGAGAGGAAATGTAAAAGATAATAATAAATACTAAAATAGCAATACAGTAATTAAATCTTTAAAACATTAAAACAAGTACGGCTCGATGACTCGAGAAATTATTTCAAAACAAAATACGTCTTAAAAAAATAGTGCAAATGTCTTAAATGCATAAAATTGCTTGAAAATAGACCATGCTAATTGCCAGGCTACCCAGGAACTCGACGGGCCCGGGTATCATCCATTTTGGCCTTTCCTTTGCTTTTAGGATCATTTGGAGGAGGAGGAGGTGGAGTAGCTCTTGATCTGGTATGGTATGCTGATGATGCCAGTATGCACGAACCAACCTTAGGGGATGGGAATAATCAAATAAAGAAAAGAAAAGAAAAACAAAAGTAAACAAGTCAGTGAGGAGTATTAAAAGGACGTTTGCGGTATTTAAACACATATTGCGGAATTATTTGGGACCTCATTGTGCCTGAGGTAGGCCTAAGCAACATGTAAATTTGGAGAAAACCGATGCCAATAACTGAGTCATTTCATTAATATGATAAATGAACCAAATCTCTACTAAAGCGACTATAATTATAAAGAGTCACTAATGGCTTTTGCCTTATTACAACCAAAGCCTAAAACGAGTCTAGAAAACAAGTAAGACATAATTCCTAATCTATTTGATCCCAGAGGGACCTTCTCCATGCTTGGCCTTCTTTGCTCCATCGATCAGATTCCCCAAGTCGCGCTTATCCAGCAAAAGATTTTCCACCAATCCAGCAGTAGTGGTGGGATGTTTTGGACCATGCCAAACCTGGGGACTTCGTGCTTCATTTCTGCAAAACAAATAGAGTTAGCCCTTTCCCCCTTCCAAATTTGGCTATTTACATGTTAATGATCAACATATTGGCATGTTTTCTCCAAATAATACAGATCGTGATTGTGTCCATTGGGACTACAGAAATCCTGGCGGACTTTGGACAAGGCTTGTCTTAGCGAGTTATTATGCGGACAGTGTTCTAACTCGTACTAGGTTTGGACATGATGCATGCACAGTTGATATTAGAGTGGGGTTTCTAGAAAAGTCTAGGCTGGTACCCTCAAGTGGACTACTTGAGAGGGAAAGGCATGGAACCGTCGGTCGCACCGCTGATCGACTAGTTTTACCGCAAATAAGCCTTTTCCAAATTTAAAGGGTGATTTTAGGAAGAGCGCGGACACTCGATAAGTGCCGCTATGGTATTAATACGCACGAGTGGAATATTATGTGGAGCATGCTTTATACGAAGACAAAATAATACGCTGTCAAGTATTTTCACATTGAATGCAGTATTGAAGGGAACGTAAAGACATAAATGGAAGGAAAACAAGGAAGAAGTTAGTTTACATAATGAAAGAATTATAATAAAGCAAATAAAGGGGTAAGGATTAGGGAGAGACATGGTATAGCAAAATTAAAAGTTTGGAGCAAGTGAACATGATTAGGAAATAAAGGGAAATGCAAGTTGTAATCAACTTAAACGAAGAGTTGCATATGAGTTCATATAAAGGGGAAATAGGGAAAAGGATGTACATGTAGCAATAAAAAAGGGAAAATGGGAGCGGGAGATTTAGGTAATAGCAAAATATCAAAGACATGCTTATCACGGAAGACTAATTTACAAAGATCAAGTTCGTAATGGATACGTCATTGGTATTGTGGCATTCTCTTATTGATCGACTATTGGTGTTCGAATTTTGCTTTGTGGCACAGAAGAATTATTAAAGTATTGCTCGTGAGATGATCGTGTAGTGGAGAAGTGTTAGACAATCAGGCGGTGGAGTTGAGATCAGATATGATGATTGGTGTGTTCTATGGATTTGGAGACTGGGAGTTCTCGTGAGTAGATTGTTTTGTGGTTGTGGACTGTGAAAATGTAGCCAAGGTTGGTCAGAGGTTAGTATGTGTTGTGATTCAATCTTTGTGGACTTTCGGAGGATTATTTATCTATTGTGGGTGACCAGAGTTGATTTGGGGTTCATTGGTAGGCCTGATATGGATGTGCATTCTACATCGAGTTGGATTGGTTGGCTCCATACTGTTATTGTTGAGGGATATGCCATTCGGTTGTTGTTAAGCTTATTCGTGTTCTGAAATGATCCGTGAGTTACCCTTTCTATGTTACGAGGAGTTGTGAATCGTTGTTATATGCACATATGGTGCGGTTCTATCGGGGCTTTATAGCGGAAATTCAAGCCAGATGAGTATTTAGGTATTGCGTGACTAATTGCGCATTGTCTATGTTTTTTCCGGATGGTGGCATTGTGTTATTTTTTCTCTATGGTTATGGTAATGCGCTTTGGGTGCTAGATGTCGAATTTTGTGTGGTTATTGATTTTGAGCAAGGCGGCTTGAGGTGCATAATATGGACTAGCATTTGGATGGGGTCACGCATTGTGGCCGGGTTGTATTAAGGTATGATCCATTGCGTGAGATTCGTGTGCTTTGGTTCTGCAGTGTGTGATGGGTTTTTAGCTTTGCGTTGTGGTGTTACCCGTTGAGCTTGCGGGACGGTTCTCTTATTGAATGTCATTTTCCATGTTTGAGTACATTTGTACTGTTAATTATTGGTGCACGGATTGCACGGGTTGTGGCTTCAGATTGTATTGATGTGTCATGTCGCTAGAGTGGTTGTGTTGGATGAGATGGGGTCATTGGACCTAGAATGATACTATCGGAATTGATCACATCGTGGTTGGAAGAATTATATCAAAAGTCGACTTAGAAATTTGCTAAAGTTCCTATCGAAGGAGAAAGAGTTCCACAACTTGTTGATATGATGAATGGTTATGAGTTTCGGCGTGCTTCTTTCATCATTGGAAGTATATGAAGGTGTTAGAACGAGGCTTTGTTTGCTAAGAGGTTTATTATCGGTATTGGGTTGTTTTGAGCAGCTACTGTTATTAGAAATTATCGCTATGAGTGTTTGAATTATGTAGTATATCATGTGATTGCATCTTGAGTTATGACTATGGCTTGTCATAGCTTGTTCAGACTTATACAGAGTGAAGATATGAGATTCTGGTCTTATAGAAAGTTTTAGATGTGGAAATTGGATTCTAAGGGTTATGGGCTAGGTTGGATTAAGAAATTTCAGTCGTGTTGTGTTATCGGACTTATATGGGATAGGGTGACGTGGGATCACCCCCGGGTATGTCCATGGTAAGGTTATACAACAATTTGAGGACTTTTGGAACAACTCTGGGCATGTTCGAGGATGAACGTGTGTTTAAGTGGAGGAGGATGTAACGACCCGACCGGTCGTTTTGAGCATTTGCACTTCGCTTGCTAGTTATCGGGCATGACTAGCCCGTGTGATGTGTTATGACTTATGTAAATCGTCGGTTTTGGTTTTCAGGTTAATCGTAACAGACATTGAAGAATGATTCTCAACTTGAAGCTTTAAATTTGAAATGTTTGACCAAGTTTTGACCTTTTAGTATTCGGTCTCGGATTTGGATTTTCATGGGTTGGTTAGCTCCGCTAGATGATTTTGGACTTGAGAGCGCGTCCGGAATGTGATTTGGAGGTCCGTGGTAGAATTAAGCTTGAATTGGCGAAATTGGAAATTTCGCGATTTTCGGTCGGCGGTGGAATTTTGATATCGGGGTTGGAATAGAATTCCAGAAGTTGGAGCACGTTCATAGTGTCAATTGTGATGTGTGTGAAAAATTTGGGGTCAGTTGGACGTGATTTGATAGGCTTTGGCGTTTCTTGTGAAATTTGGAAGTTTAGAGGTTCTTAGGCTTGAATCCGAATGTAATTTGGTGTTTTGATATTGTTTTAAGCGATTCGAAGTTTCAACTAAGTTCGAATGATGTTGTGGGATGTGTTGGTACGTTTGATCGAGGCTCCGAGGGCCTCGAGTGAGTTTCGGATGGTTATCGGATCACTATTTGGCTCTGGAAGTTGGAAATATCTGTTATCTGGTGTTGGAATGTTGCAGGTCTCGGATCTTGGAAGTGCGATCATGGAGGGAATTTTGCGGACCGCGATGTCACTATGCGGCCGCGACAGGATTTCATGGACCACGGTGAGGTTGTGCGGCCGCAGTGAATTTTATGCATTTCGCGGTAGCTGATATCTCAGGACCCACGGCCGCGGTAGAATTTCGCGGACCGCGGTAGTGATTGTGCGGCCTCGGTGAGAAATACGCGGACCGCGGACTGGAAGTTCAGAGAGCACTATATTCGCGACGTTTAGGGTTTTATTTCACATCTTGGACTTTGGGAGCACGACTTGAGGCGAATTTTCGGGAGTTTTTCAAGGAAATCAATGGGGTAAGTGATTCTACACTCGGTCTTGGTTATATTTCATGAATCTATCTTCGATTTTAGCTTTTGGTTGGTGAATTGAAAGAGGAAATTGGTGGATTTTGCCTAAAGTTTCATGATATGAATTTTTGAGTTTTGAACACCGATTTGGGGTCGGATTGAGTGAAACTAGTATAGTTGGACTCATAATTAAATGGGTTGTCGGATTTTGTGAGTTTGTCGACTTTCGAGACGTGGGCCCAGGTGTGATTTTGGGCCGGATTTGGGAATTAGACTTCAGATTCGATCTTTATCAATTGTAATTGCTTCCTTGGCTTTATCTGATGTATTTGAGGTTTTTTTGGCTAGTGTTGAGCCGTTCAGAGGTCTACGCGCGTGATGGCACTCTTGGAGCATCGCCAGGCTTACTCGGCGTCGGAATTGGCTGGTTTAAGATAAGTAACTCTTCTAATCTTGGTGCTGAGGGTATGAAACCCCGAATTATGTGCTATGTGATTGGTGTTGAGGTGACGCACATGCTAGGTGATGGGCATGTGGGCGTGCACCCTGTGAATTGGGACTTTGTTGTTCCCAAGGCACTGAATAGTGCCCCTATTCTTGTTGATATCTATATTTTTACCATGTGATTAAGTATCTGAGCTGTCAAATCATGCTAGATATCATGCTTAGTCTTTATGTTGTTATTGTTGGGAACCATAGTGGTCGTTTCTTGCTGTCATCTCATTGAGTTCATTTATATTTCATACTCAGTCACATTCATGCATTCATATCACATCTCAGTCTCAGTTGTTACTTATTGATACATCATATCATTGTTCCGGGTCAGTTTTCATGACATTCTGAGCCCGTGAGTGAGACTTGAGAGATTGATGACTGAGTGAGGCCGAGGGCCTGATTGTGAGATGTTGAGACTATGGCACGTGAGTTGTCCTTGCGGATTCTGATATTGATGATATAGCACGTGAGTTGTCCGTGCAGCACATGAGTTGTCCGGATTATAGCGCTTGAGCTGTAGGATCCCCTTCGGAGTCTGTAACACACCCCAGTGAGCGCGGATGATATTATTGAGGGATGAATTTCCCTGTACATGGATTTGTCCGAAGTATTGAAATATAGAGATGGATTTCTCCACAGGGATGGATTTCCCTTTTTCCTCGGTACCGAGTGACGTCTAGTCATTGTTGAGTATTTTCTGGGATGGATTTCCCTGGGCCGCATGGGCCATATACGGTACCAGGTGGTTGAGCATTTATATATCATTGAGGGATGGCTTTCCCCGGGCATGGATTTGTCCGAAGTACTTGATACCTGGAGATGGATTTCTACAATGGGTTGGATTACCCTTTATCCTCGGTACTGGGTGACTTATAGTCAGTGTTGTATATGTTCTAGGATGGATTTCCCTGGGCCGTATGGGCCATATACAGTACCGAGTGGTTGAGTGGGATGCAATGAGGTTGAGTACTCTGAGAGTGTGAGTACATGATTCACCTCTGAGGTATATGGCATTGGCATGCACATATGACATACATGCATAGAGACGCATTTTCACTCATGTTGTACGGTATCACTTCATTCATGACATTTTACATACATTGATATGTGGTTATAGAGAGGTATTACACACTTGTTATTTGAAAAAGGAAATGAAACATGTCTACTTATTTTGAAAAGGAATTTTCAAGAAAAAGTTGCAGTTTTTTTAAAACATACTCATATTTTTAACGATTTCGGTAGATGATTTGGGCTTTCATTGTTATACTTGAAAAGTGAAACTGTTTTCGGAAAACTATGAAAAGACTGAGCACTTTATTTCTGAGCTATTTCTGTACTTATTTGTTGTACACTGTATGAACTACTGTTGGTTATTTGTGTTTGACCAGACCTATGTACCAGCTCATCACTGCTTTCAACCTAAGGTTAGGTTGGTTACTTTTTGAGTACATGGGGTCGGTTGTACTCATACTGCACTTCCTGCACATTGCGTGCAGATCCCGGATGCTGAGGTTGCATCGATGGCTGCTGGATTCGAAAAGGCGTATTTATGTTTTTGCTGTACCTGCCTCTTGTTCACGGTAGACTGATTTATAAACTCTATTTATGTAATTTTCGAACAGAAGATGTATTTTCTTCATATATGCTTTGTAAACTTTATTCTTAGATGCTCATGATTTGTACTACCAGTCCTTGGAGAATGTATAAGATTTAGAAAATTCTGTTGTTTAATTGTTCTGTTAGGTTAAATGGAATTGCATAAATTATTAATTGGCTTACCTAGCGGGTTGGGTTAGGTGCCATCACGACTGGTGGATTTTAGGTCGTGACAATGTTGCAACAAAATATCAACCTGCTGATATTCTTACAAAGGGATTAACGAAAGTGCAGCACGAATGTTTGAAATCCAAACTAGGTGTTATCAACATTTTCTCACCACCTGGTTTGAGGAGGAGTGTTAAATAATGTGAGGGTAGTTTAGTCTTTTCAGCTATGACAGTTATTAACTAATTAATGGTTGTTAGGAAGGTAGTTAATTAGTTACATATACCCTACTAAGTATTTTGCATAAATACATGTAATCACTCATTAAGGAATCTCTCTTTGTCTAAGTCGTCTTCTTCATTCTAACTTCTTCATCTTTACTGCATTTCTTTGCAAATTACAACAATCTATAAAGCATTTAGTTAAGAACCAATAAAAAATTTCGATTGGTAATAAAACTTGTCATTCTGTAGCATATTATTGCATGTCTTATTTCATAGGTTCTTAATTTCACCTATTACTTTATAAAGTACTATTCCGTCCATTTCAATTTAGACGATATAATTTGACTTGACAAAAATGTAAGAAAAAAAAAAGTAGAATTTTGTGTGGTCCTAAAAGCTTAAGGGGCAAAAGTTTTGTAGGGCCATAATATTTGTGTGGCCATAAAAGCTTTTCATTAAGGATAAAGTGAGTAAAATAAAAAGTTTAAAACTAAATTATTTCTAATATAAAAACGTGTCATTCTTTTTAAAACGGATTAATAAAGAAAATGTGTCATTTAAATTGAAACAGAGGGAATAATAAAATTCATTTAGGTTCAGGGTAAAAAAATTAAACTTGAGGTAAAAAGGACCAATGACGATTAGCGAAACAGAAAAGGGGCACATGATGAGCATATGAATTCTATTTATGGTATAAAAGTTAAATTGATGGTCGTTTCATGATCTGATAATTAGAGATGTGTGGATTCTATTGTAGGTGTCAAAATCAAATTTGGTAAGTGTATCTGAAACCTTATAAAAGCATCCGCTGTTGCATTTTGACTCTTCCAAAGGTAGGGGTCTAATCATTATAAGCATTGTTGCCCTACATGGCCATTGGAAAAGAGAGAGAGAGCGGAATATAGTCGAAAATCCATTACTCCCTCCTACCAATTTCTTTGCTCCCACGTGCGACTTCATTGCTTAAACTATCATTGAACATTTGAACTAATGAAGGTAGATGAATAAGTTACTTTTTTTTTTAATCAGAAAAAGCTAGTTATCGTTGTTCTTTGACTCAAAATATAATTCTTTTGTATAAAAAATTATTATTTTTTTGGTTATTTTACTCAAAAGATCATTCAAGTGAGAAAGCGATACATTCAAACTCTTCATAATGATGTGGCGCTTGCTTTTTTAAGCCAAAAAATAGTACATCCAACTTATTTTAACCAAAAACCTTATATCCGCTCCAAGACCCAATAAAATTTCTTTATATAACAAACACAGTGGCAGATTCAGGATTTTAAGTTCGTGGATGCTTCATTTTTCTAAACATAAAATTACTATTGAACACATATTATAAGTACACAAATATTTAAACACGACAATAAAATAGTTAAATAAGAAAATTACACTTAATCATTAAAAAGAGACTTCTAGTCACAAGCCACAACTGTACTGGACTTTTTATATTATGAAAAAGATAATATAATAGCATTATTGCTTACACTTCCAAAAACACTACCAAAAATTCGGCAAAAACCGACCACGGTTGACCGACCAATTTTGGTCGGTCAAAAAATCGGCCCAAAAACTGACCAAAGTTGGTCGTTTTTCAAAATATTTTATTTTTTAATTTTTTTTTACGAAAACGACCAACTTTGGTTGGTTTTCTTTGGCACAAAAATGCGGGAAATTATTTTTGAGTCCCGCAAAATTTATTTTCCAAGAAACCGACCAACTTTGGTCGGTTTTTCATTTAAAGTAAATTAAAATTAATTGTCACGACCCAATTTCCCCTCCGTTGGGCATCGTGATGGCACCTAGTCTTAAGGACTAGGTAAGCCTAATATATACGGAATAACAACAATAATAGATAACATCTAAAAAATTTCAGAAATGAATTCTTTATACAATAAACATATTCCCAAAACAGGGTAGTACAAGTCATATGCTCTACATAATTTGCTACAACTTCTAAATACAACTGTTTGGAAATGAGTAAAAACAGTTTGAATACAAATTAAGAAGGTGACTCCGAAACCTGCGAACGCAGCAGCAGGTTTACCTTGAGTCTCCTCAGCAAGGATTCACACAGCTACTACTGATAAATACCTGGATCTGCATAAAAAAAATGTGCAGAAGTGTAGTATGAGCACACCACAGTGGTGCCCAATAAGTATTAAGACTAACCTCGGTGAAGTAGTGACGAGGACTAGTCAAGGCACCCACTGGTCAAATAAAACTGAACAAGCATAAGTATAGGAAGATAGTACATGACATCTTTGTAAGGACTACGCAATATGACTAGCAACATAGCAACTGCAATAAGGAAGGAAAAACAGCAAGTAATAGCGGAACACCATAATAAGACACAGAAGAATACATGGAAACACAGCCCAAATCCGAAAATCACAATGCAGTAAAGGCAAGTAGTAACTCAACAACTGCAATAGTTTTCACATCAAGTCTTAACCAACAAACCCCTATAATTTAGTCAAATCCTTCAAGTGTAAACTTCCACCCGTAAGTTTTTAAAATGAGGTCTTTAGAATTTAATCCTTTCGAATAAGAAATCCTTTTGAAATATACTTCTTTCAAATAAATATCTTTCAAACATAGTTCTTTGAAGATAAATACTTTTCAATTATAAACTTCTCAAATAAATAACCTTCTCAAATAAATATTCTTCAAGCATAGTCCTTCTAAGATCAATACTTTTCAAATATAAGCTTTTCAAGTAAATATCCTTCAAACATAGTTCTTCAAGATAAATACTTTTCAAATATAACTTTTTTCAAGTAAATATCCTTCGAGTATAAGTCACCTTGTGACACTTAAGCATAGGAGATTAGCAGCTCCAAACACATACAGAACAACAGGAAAATCTACCGAGATACCGTCCCGTAGTCCCGAATTAATTATGCAGTATAGGGGGATCTCCCGGAATACGTCTGTAGTTCCAAAATAAATATGCAGTGCTGGGGGATCTCCCGGGATACGTCCGTAGTCCCAAAGTAAATATGAAGTGCTGGAGAATCTCTCGGAACACGTCCGTAGTCCCAAAGTAAATATGCAGTGCTGGGGAATCTCGCGAAATACGTCTGTAGTCCCAAAGTAAATATGCAGCGTAAACAACATCGATAACAGTTATAGCACGACAGAAAACTCGTACATCACCACAACAAGTACAAAAGCAACAATGCCCGTAATACAAGTACGGCGAGTAAATCAACTCAAGAAATTCAAATCACAAGGAAACGGTAGAACTCATTCACAAGGAATAACCACAGTAAAGAATGCTAGGCGTAAAGAGAACAGCTTAACAAGGGAAAAGCAAAAATGTAGCAACGATTCCACAATATTCAAGTCAACAATAAGAAGCCAACACGAGTCAAATATTTTCAAACAAAGGCAAGTCATCTAAGATATAGGTTATCTAAACTCCTTTTGAGGTTGAGCAATTACGAGGGTTATTCAACAATTAAATTAAGGATAAGCAGCAGAAGGTAATCATAACTCCAATTAAGACTAAACAATTATAGGATGAGATAATAATAATTTCAATTAAATATAAGTAGTTATGAAAATTTAGCATGACGATAGAAGAGGTAAAATCTTCAGTTATGTCAAATAAGAGTCAAATAGACAGTAAGAGTGAATCCTAAAGCAATTATCTCTAATCAACGGATGTAGAGGTGAAACTAGCAAATAGGAACTCAAACGTATCAAGAACAACTTCATACACGATGAATACAAGGACCTAAGAACCCTAAAAGACCAACTTCCCACAAATAAGTCTGAGCACGCACTCGTCACCTCGTGTACACGGACTACAATAAACATAAAGAATTCAAATCCTAAGGGGTAGCTCCCCCACACAAGATTAGGCAAGATACTTACCTCGAACCGCTTCCGAAACCACGCTCGTGCCACGAGTATCCAACTCCGAATGACCCAAATCTAATCAAATCAATTGCATAATGTAAGTATAACTACAAGTAACTACTTTAGCTAATGAATTCCAAGCTAAGGCAAGAAAATAGGAAAAACGCCCCTAAAGTCTCCCCGGACCCATGATTCAAAATCGGGTAAAAGTCACAAATTACGAACACCCATTCACTCACGAGTCCAATCATACTAGTTTCACTCAAATCTGACTTCGAATCGACATTCAAATCCCAAAAATTCCTTTTATGAAGTTTCTACAATTTTTCCCCAAATTTCCACCTCAAAGTACTAATCAAATGATGAAATCATTGATATATTCATGTATATTAACCAAATCCAAGTTAGAATCACTTACCCAGATGAATTTCTTGAAAACCCCACAAAAAATCGCTACCAAACCGAGCTCCCTAGGTAAAAAATGTGAAATAATGCCCTAAACCCCATTTATATAGTGCACCCTCTGAACGCCACTACGCGATCCGCAAAATTCCAAGCGCGGCCGCGCCTCCCAGCTCCTACGGTCGCGAAAAATGGTGCGGCTGCACTTTTGATGGCTGCACTGACAAGCTTTAGTATTTTGTCCATAACTTTCTCTACAGATATCCAAATGATGATTTCTTTATCTTACAAGAAACTAGACACGAAGGGCTAAAACCTTCATTTTTGAATCATCTCAAAATTCCTTATAGACCAAAAGATATAGTCGTCCGGAGTTGGACCAGCGGATCTGCAGAACTTCCCTTGGAGTGCGGACGCGGCCAAAATTATGTGGTCCGCGAAATTATGCCGAGGACCGCAAAATTAAGCCGAGGTCCGCGAATTCAAAGCTCCAGAACCACGCCTGAGTTCTGGTAATGCCCGGATTCGCTCAAGACTCACCTCGGAACACACCCGGGGCCCTCAGGACCCCGTCCAAGCAACAACAACTTCTATACCCAAACACGGACCCGCTCGAGGTCTCAAATCACATCAAACCACGACGAAACTACGAATCGCACCATGAATCGAGCATATGAACTTTCAAATCTTACAACTTCTAAAACTCGTGCCGAAACATATCAATTCAACCCGAAATGATGCCAAATTTTGCAGACAAGTCCCAATTGACATAACAGAGTTGTTCCAACTCTCGGAATCGCATTCCGACCCCGGTATCCCCAAAGTCAACCATTGGTCAAACCTTTCCACTATTCAACTTCAACATTCACCGAAATGCCTCGAGTTACCCTACAGGCCTCCAAATCAAAATCCGGACGCACGCCTAAGTTCAAAATCACCATACGAGGTTGTACAAGACCTTATGCCGCCGAACGGAACTTGAATTCTCAAAATGATCGACCGGGTCGTTACATTCTCCCCCTCTTAAAATAAACGTTCGTCCTCGAACGTGTCAAGACTCGCCTCGAAGTCCTCAAATCACTGAATGCACACTTCCAACATACACCCGTGGATGATCCCACGTCACACCTATCTACACAAGCGTGACGACACTATCTCAACTGCAATTTAGCCTTTCTACCACCACCGTTAAGCCTCATACCTCAAATTCTCACCTCCAATTTATCTAAATCCACATCCGGTATCACTCTCAACCAGCTGCATCAAATCATGCCTACACCCACAAGGTACGACCACACAATATAACACACGACACATAGGCCCATAATAACACCTCTGATCACAATAGCTGCCCAAACTCAACCCAGCACCGGCAGTTAGCCTCATATCCGATAGAACTCTATTTCAAACATCCATAACATTGATAATAATGCAATAAACACGAAGACCTCATAATTAGACACCCGAATCACCAAGCCACAACTAACACCACCGGGTACACACCCCGCAAGCTAAAATTCAAGAAGCAAATAACGAAAATGACTGAATATGAAAAGAGAAACACATAAGGAACTATTAAACAAGCCCGACAGACACAACTCTCTATCAATACTAACCTATAAAACAATATAACAAGGAAAGAATTAAAGCACATGAACAAATCACAAGGATCCCATCCCGATATAACTTCTATCACGCCGGAATGTGTTTTGGAGGTCCGTAGCTAATTTAGGCTTGAAATGCCGAAGTTTGAATTTTTAAAGTTTCTGGTCCGATAGTGAGATTTTGATCCAAGGGTCTGAATGGAATTCCGGAAGTTGCAGTAGCTCTGTCATGTCATTTGGGATTTGTGTGCAAAATTTCAGGCCATTCGGCCGTGTTTTGGTTAGGTTTTTTATCGAAAGCGTGTTTTGTGAGAATTTGAAGTTCTTAGGCTTGAATCATTGATTAATTCGAGTTTCCGGCGTTGTTTTAGGTGGTTTNATATATATATATATATATATATATATATATATATATATATATATATATATATATATATATATATATATATTACCAATTGAAATCTTCCACTAACTCAGTGTCGCGCCCCCTTTTTTTCTTGCGGAAGCCCGGGTTTCGACATTCATTGGGAGAAACTCGTTTCCTTTTGGGAATTGGGTATTTGAAGAGTCGCCACCTAACGGATTAAGGTACGTTAGGGCACCTAGAGCAATTAACTCATATAACTAGTTTGCATTACCAGAGATTAGGGTAAGGGCTCGAAATAACCTTGAGGGGAAGGTGTTAGGCACCCCTCGCGGTCCACAACGGTGGGTCCCGGCCGAACTGAATTATGTGAATTATTCATTTAACAGGTAAGCAGTCTAAGCACACATTTGCAAATAAAGGGAGTTTAGGATAGGTAGTCTAAGCACACATATATAAATAAAGGAAGTTTAGGATAGGAAGCCTAAACACACATATGTAAATAAAGGAAAGGGAAGTCCTAAGTTGATTAGCCTATTGGATCACATCTATACAATACCCAATAAGCCTTCCTCAAATATAGGGGTTACACGTGGCATTAGCGCACAAGTCATCATATCCTTTTTACTACCCATTACCCTCCCCTTAGCGGTTATATAAGCGAGTTTAATTAACAAACTCTAAGCGTGCTTTACCCGTCCCTTCCTTATGGCCCTGGAGGTGTTTAGGACCTCTAATCTTAGGCAGCTCTAGACCCTCCTAAGGTGTTTAAAAGGGAAAATCTAAGCGACAACAAAGAACATATAGGACTGTCAAATAAGAAAAATAATTAGGGGCTCATATTTACCTCCACACATAAACAGATAATTAGCACGTCTCAAACAGCAGATTTTTAAAGAATTTCAGAAGGTTCTAGAACGAGATATCTAGGTGAGCATCACAAACATAGAATATGCAGCATTGTTTTAAAGCGAAGTGATATAACCTGATCCGTTTGCCTACTGATTTTAGAACCTATTAAACCTGGACAATTTTACAAACACAACACCATTTCGTAGTTTTTTATGAAACCCTTAATTACCTAAGGCTTGCCTAAGTGTGAATCTGTTATGCCCCCATAAACATGTTGTCTAAAGCAGAATTCTGGGAATTAGTCAAATAGCTTGAGTTTTATTAAATCCTATAGGCATGTCGGTCTAGGTGTTGAATATTACCAAAAGCTGATTTCATGCATATTTGTACTAGAACATGATATCTATGTGTTGGGGGTGTTTTTAAACATATTCCTTATAGGCTAGGTGATAACTGATTTTTTACGCGTTCGAACTCATAAGCATGGTTTTAAACAAATGCAGTAAAAATCCTAGAAGCATGGTCCCTAATGCACATAGAGCAGTTGTTGAAGGTGATTATTAAGTCATAATTGGTAAGCGACCTAAGAACCATATTTTAATGCAAGTAAGTGAATGCAGAACGGCAGTTTAGAATAGATTGTGTAGTGATCCTATAAACAGGTTTTCTAAATGCGCATAACAATCCGATAGACAGGGCTTCATACAAATAATCACAACAGTCCTATGAGCATGATTTCTAATGCATCATGATAGTCCTATGAGCATGGTTTCTACCCGATCCCACAAAAGATATATAAAAGTCCCTCCCTTTTACTAATTTCCCCAATATCTGTTTACAAGAAATTATTATTACAGACCAGGATCGAATGGATTACATAAATAGATGTAAATTATACTATAGGGAGCCTGAATTAGGCCCAAAGTAAACCTGGGGATGCCAGGCCTTCAATAACAGTCTCAGATGCCAAGAGTCTCATAGCCAATGATATGTCCTGGTGTGTCAGTATTCCCTAAGGACCTCAGGGATCCCGAGCAGTGCTCACACCAAGACCCTTTCTTAAAATAGAGAACTGGTTATGTGCAGTGTGGAAGGGCCAGCCCTGGTGTGCCAGAGTTCAGAGGAATCACAAGGATTCCTAAGCAGTAAACACACCAGAGGAGCAGAACTTAATAGTCTAAGAGTAAAGTGAGAGTGCTTGACACAGTTTTGAAAGACTTAGTAAAATAGTGTAGAGACAATTTTAGAAGTAGAAAGATTTTCAGGAACAAAAACGGGTTTAAGAAAATACTAAGAGAGGAAAACAGTTTTGAAATCAGTTCTAAAAAGAACAGACACAAACGTAGAGTGCTCAGACTCGCAATTACTCAGCAATCAACTTTACAAACAGGGGTCAAGGGGGTTAGGGAACATAGAGAGTTCAAGCACATAAACAAAGTCTAGGGGAGCATATGGAGCAACAATTGTACAGAACAAACAGGAATCTACTAGTTCAGAGACTCAACAAGTTAGTCATGATAAGAAACAATTAAGACATAGGCATAGAATGTAGTGAAATAGTCATGTTGAAGACAAAGTGCATACTAATCAGGATCAACCAAGTACATTAGACAACTAAGTTATCGACATGGTCACAACAATTAAAGAGAGAACAGAGACTAAATAAACATGTTGGCCGAGTATCAAACATACAAGTGAGACCCAGACATACCGATTGCACATTCAAACAAAGGAAGACAAAATTTAGACATGCTGAGTAAAGCAGTAAACATGATGATAAAGTAAATACATAGCAAATCGAACTAGTGCCAAACATGGAACACATAGAGTTTGAGTTTCAGAATTGAACTGGAGACATACCAGTTAGAGAAGCAAAGTGCAGAATGTAAAGCAAGTGTAATTCCACTGTCTAGCGTTGGCTTTCAGCTGGCTAGACCAACAGTTAGCACAAGTAACAGAGAAAGAAGAGAGAGTTTGAATGTGTGTGTGTGTGTTCTCAACTTAGTTCGTGTGTTGATGGAGCAGAATGAGAGTGTATATATAGTACTTAGGGAGTAAAACAAATAAGGTAACGAAATCAGAAACCAGCAATTAAGGAAATCACATAATCCAATCACACAAGGAGTTCAGAATAGACTCCTTTAATTAGGGGCAATTAGCCAAGCGGTAACAATAGGGATTCTAATTAAGGAAAGAATCCTAATCATACCATGTAAAGAATCAGTAAGAATCCACAACTTATACGGGCAATCAAATAAGGCAGGGATGACCCATTAAGGTCATAAACAAGGAAACAATCAAGGATTATGCACACGAATTTCAAACAGAGCAAATCAGGCAGCCAAAATTTTAAAACAATACTATTTTCTGGAAAGAAATATCAACTCCCATAAATAGAAAATAGGCTAAGTAAACTTCACAAAAATACAGAAATTAGCCACGAAACAGATGCGAACCCTAATAGAGATTAATTAGGGCAAAAATCATAGAATAAGGGATTTGACAAAGAAAACGTTTAGGTCCCAGAAATAGGGCACAGTAATATGCCTGGTAACATAGTACCCAGAATCGGAGCAAAGGTTAGAAAAAAATTCACAAAATCAACTAAGGTTTGAACACTCTGGTAAAATCAGTCAAGAAGATAAAAGGAGAGTCGATTAAGTACTTAGAAGTCAGAAAGACCTTTGGAAAATAATTTGTAATGAACCCTAGTTAGGAAAAAATCGGAATAATTAGTAAAACCAGAAATTTTCTTCAAAGAAAAATTTAATAGTGCTTGATTCATCTCAGATCTATACAGATCTGAGAAGGATCGAAGGAAATAGACTAGGGTTTTTTCAGAAAAATAGCAGGGATGAGATGATAGGTTTAGAAACCACAGATTTGTAATAACATAAAGAAAAATCTCTTACTCACAGTCGAGAAAATGGCCTGAGACAGGCTATTGAGCAAAGTTTCAACCCAGAACCGCTTGGGTTCCCTTGAGATCGTCTCAAGGTTTTACGAAATCAAAGAGCCATGGTGCGTAGAAGGTCAAGACTGGCCGGAGAAGCCATGGAAGCTTCATAAGGAGAAGGTTTACGCCGGTGACGGCGTGTTAGAACTAGGGTTAGGTAGAGAGAGTTGAGAGAAGGGGGCGTGGTGACGGCGTGTGAGAGGTGAGAAATGAGAGGGTTTGGGGGGGGTCGTTTATGTTTAATTTAGAAAGGAGGGTTGTGGACCGTTGATCAAAATGATCAACGATCAGGATTGGACGGGGGTATTGGGTCGGGTAGGTTTATGTTTGGGCCTAAGGGGATTGGGCCAAATTAAAAGGGGTTTTTTCTTGGCGGGTCTCTTGGGTTAAGTCTGAAAACAAAAAGGGGCTATTTATTAAATACCCGGTAATTTGTAAAAATATTTTATAAAATACTTAACTATTTATAAAAGATAATTTTCATGCATAAAAATGTTTTAAAAATAATTACTTAGCATTTTAAAAATACAATGAGCCATTTTTGATAAAATAACGCAATAATGTATGCGTGGGCTATAATTGCAAAAAATTATTGCACTTGTAACCAAAAGGTGTAAACCTGGCCATTTGTGAAATAATTTGAACTTAATATGACCATAAATAGTAATATTAAATCATGAAATTCTATAAAGTCATTTGTGAAGCAATTTTGTAATTATTTATATAAATAAAATATTAGGATAAATTAATATAAAAAATATAGAAATTATGGAAAGATATCAATTGATGCTAATGCATAGTTTTGAAAGTATATATGCACTTAAAAAGTATTATAGGGAAAAATTGGATACAACACTCAGCTCTGCCAATAAAATCACAACACTTACTGAACTCTCACCCCGGTAGTGTATCAAATCACAGCTCATAACCAAAATACTCAGAAAAAATCATATCAAGCCTACCATGAGGAAAAACAAGGACTCACTTCTAGTCTCACCACTCTCAATGATGAATGTCACACCTCCTTTTTACCACCCGAGGGAGATATAAGGGAGTTTTTCCAATTAAGGTGACATAAATCGAAATGGGATTATTTTTATTTAATTCAGAGTCGCCACTTGGAATAGTTTATTTGGTGTCCCAAGTCACCGGTTTATTTTTAAATCCCAAATCGAGGAAAATCGACTTTATTTAAAAGTCTGTGAACCAGAAATTCTAGATAAGGAATTCTGTTAACCCAGGAGAAGGTGTTAGGCATTCCCGGGTTCTGTGGTTCTAACACGGTCGCTTAAACTGTTAAAATTGGCCTATTATCTGATTAGCTACATGTTTTAACCTATTGTGCATTTTAGCTTTTGTAACCGCTTTTAATCATTTTAGATCGCTTTTAGGAAGATTCAATGCTATTTAAAACACATCTTAAACCACGCTACATGAAATGCACCCGCGGTTCGCGACACGTTCTATTTAACATTGTTGAGAATTGAAATTGGGTCACATGAAATGAACACCCGAATTTTGTAATTAAGAATCACAACTACGTCACGGGAACCGTATCCGTAGCTATGATGAATTATTTAAAGAACGCGCCTAAAGCAACTACGAAGGTTCAATTTTAACAACATTTGTGAGGGCCATGGATAATTTAGTTGATGGCACACCTCAATTTTCCTACAAGGATTAACTCTTGACTCAATTTTTGAGGGCCATGAGTTAAGGAGCTTTGTTTGGCATGGCACACCTCAATAGATTTTAAAAGGGGGGGGGGGGGTTTATATTCAACTAAAGTGAATTAAGGGCACTTAAGCTTAATCTAAATTAAGGTTCAATCTAAAATCGCTAATTGTAAGGGGGCATTGGGTAGTATCCTAAGCAATTAATTGTTCAAAAAAAGTCTTGGGCCAGCAGTAGCCCGTTAGGTTACCTGGTTGGGGACTCATCAGCGTTTAAAGCTGCCTTGGGCTTGGAATTTGGCCCAGAGATGAGGAATTCAAGGGCCATTGCCATATCTGATTTTTGAGACCAAGTTTGGCCCATATTGGGCTTATTAGGCGGGCCCAGTTACGAAGATTTACTATTTGGGCCTATCTACCTCTACCATTACTTACATATTAAAAATCATATTGCTTTCGGATAAAACTGGGACATATAACATAATTATAATTCAACAGTTGATTACACATTCAAATATGGATACAATTTAAAGACTAAACATGATTCTCTTACTGAGGATTAATCAATTTGAACACAAATGATTTCATGATAAATGGATTTCTGGACTGACTTAAGGTCTGGGCCTATGGACTAGGCCCAAACCATCTAAGGCCAGTCTTTTACTTGGGCTAGAAATTCAGCCCTCTTTTTCATCCACGAAACAGCCTTTGGGTTTGGCTGAATAGGCCCAAAACCCAACACATTACTGTTTTTCCTTCTCTTTTTTTTAAGTAGAAAAATGACAAAAAAAAATAACGAATGCCTGAATTATTACAGTCTTCCAAAATAAAGTAAACAACTTCCAAAGTCAATACCTTACATCATAACCTAACTACAACTAGAGCTAAAATATTACAACTTTCATATCATGAAGAATCCTGGCCTCTTTTGAACATGATTTGTCCACAACAACCTGATTCCATTTCCAAGCTTTTGAACCTACTGATTTGGCCAATTAGTAGCCAAATCCGCATGCATTAGCTTACAACCAAACAGATAAGAGGAAAAATAAAAGGATTGAAATAAAAGGAAAGTTGTCTACTCAAATAAGGATAAGAAACATGGTTTTAAAACTTCACAATCAGTCTTAAAGACTAAAAGATCTGGCTATGGACATAAACGAGGCTAACTTTACAAACTAAGACTTATAAGGCATTCAAATATGAACTAGGTTGTTCATGCTCAAATTTTAAACTTGCATGTTTCAAAACTTAACCACATTCACATCATTGTAAACTACTATTATGAAAAGACATTCACTTGCACAAACATCATTTATATAACTAAATCTCATCTCTTTTAACAAGACATTACATGAAGAAAGGTTAAGCTCAATACCTTGAACTAACAGCAACAAAAACCAGCAATTAAAAGGTGCAAAAGCTGGCTGAAACTTTAAACAAAAATGGAGCAGCAACAGGACAGAAACAACATCAACCAAAACCCCAGAGTTTCAGACCCAAGACTAGTAACTTGAAACCAAAAATACCTAGCTAAATAACCCAAGAAAACTCTCTATTTCAAGCCATTTCTGACTTGTAACAAGAAGGAGAACTTTTTGGAAACTTTTCTAAGGTTTTTCTGAAATCTGAAATTTTCAGAGAAAAAAGGAATTTATGCAGAGCATAATACTAATGATTGCTAATGATTGTCTCTCCAAAATTAGAATGAGAGAACCTACACATATAGGCTGCCTAGGGAGGGTATCTTTTTTGGGCATATTCCTTATCCTAGGGTAAAAATAGTACTGTCCTTGGTACAGATGTCCTATATTTCAGCATCTTTTTATAACAGCTAGGACAACTGTACATTTTCTAGGAAGTTTCTGATTTTCAACCTAAGTGGAAATCCATTTTTACCCTTTGAATTACCACCTATTTCAGCTTTAACCTAAGTTCTGATTTTAAATCAATTTCAACCAATTTAGGCTTTTAACCAGGTGATTAAATTGCCTAAAGGTATTGCATTTCCAATTCTGAGATTAAACTAAGGTTTAAAATGGTTGTTCAGAGGCTCAAATCTAAGCTTAACACCAACTAAACCTAAATAATCACAACGTGTAGGCAAATAAGACTCAGATTCAAAAGGCTTTACTCAAATTTTAACTAAGGCTAAACTAAATCAGGTTAAAGCTGAATTAGGCAATCAATTATCATGGATTCTATCCCGATTGAATCAAAGTATACTGAAGTCTACTTGCTAGAAGGAAAATCGTGAAAGGAAAGGAAGGAGCAGAAACACAACACATAAAATTATCAGAACTAAACATGCGAATTAAACTCCTAACTATGAAATCTAAACAATGAAACTATCAAAACAGAGGAAAAAAAAGAAAATAACCTAAATCATGCAATTAACAGACAGAACATCCACAATGAAGAACCAATCAAAGAGAAAAAAAAAAGAGATGGCCAAGAAAAGAGAAAAAAGAAAAGAAGATAGACAACAAGCCAGAAATTACCTATAGTGGAACAAATTGGAACCGAAGAAATTGGTCGGAGCTTGGACTGGTTAGGGCAAACTTGAACAATAGGTCAAACCCACATGGATCAACTGCTCTCATCAGAAGCATTTGACCCATGTAGAATTGAGCCATTAAAACTCCCGAAATCGACTCGGTAGAGGTTTTTAGGTCTTCAAACTGTCGATCCGAAATTGCTCGATTTTGAGGGGCTTTTCGGGCAAACCAGTTGGGGATTAGGGGTGAAGGGAGTGAGGGGATAGCCTGCTGAAGTTTTGGGTTGATTTGGGGAGATTAGGATTTTGGGATTTCGATTTTTAGATCTAATATTGGTGGAATTGGGTGGGGATTTTGGGGAAGCTGATGGTGGGAGAGTGTTTGGGAGGGGCTCAGGATCAGCTGGTATTATTTTGGTAGGGTTAGGACCACCGGTGCCGCCGTGGGTGATTTCCGGCGGGTGGTCCGCAGCGGAGCCGGCGAGGGATATACAGGCGGCTAGGGTTTTGGCGTTGGAGAGTATATAGAGACAGAATGAGAGGGGATCGAGGGGGGGGGAAGCCTGGTGGACAGTTATATATCAAGTGGGAGGTCAGTTCCCATCCGTTCGATTAAACGAAATCAACGGATGGGATTAAATGGCTAAGGAAACGGTGCCATTTGGTGTAGGGTGGGGCTGGACCGGTTATATGGATGGTTTGGGCCTGGGTTTTGGGTAATTTTGGGAATGGATTTGGGCTAGGTTGGGTGTAAAATTAGCCCAATTTCAAAAATAAAACCCCTTTCTTTCAATTCTTTTTCCTATTTCCTTTTTTCACTCTTTTTTTTTCTTTTTCTTTAATTTTTTTCAATTAAAAATCCTAATTTATCTAAATTGTAAGATTAAACCAATTATCTAATTATAAAAATTATAAACATCACTTAATTCTAAATTAAAAGAGAAAAAATTAATAACCTAAAAATTTAAAGGTAAAAAGTGTAAAAATGAGCTATTTTTGTGATTTTCAATTTTTATAAAACAAGTAATTACTGATTAATCCTAAAAAAAACAAAAATAAAGCCTAAATGCTATGCATGGTATTTTTTGTATTTTTCATGATTTAATTAAAACTTAAACATGCACAAAAATGCAAACAATTAAATAAAATTCTACAAAAATTCCTAAAATGCAAATTAACAGAAAAATCTATTTTCTTGGGATTTTATAGGAGTATTTCGTATAGGGCAAATATCACATGCTCACAATAAATAAAAACAACGATAGACACGGGATACCACTAATAGAATCTCCCAACAGAAGCAAACAGGAAAATAGAGTGCAAGGCATGAAACTCACTCATAAATGAAGCAACAAATAAGGGAACTCGTCCCGACCAGCAGAACCATAATGAAACCCTCTGTAACAGATCAAAACATACCTGTATGATAACATCTGGCACAACGGCCTCCAGCCTACTATATGAAACACATCAAAGGGCCGAGCCTCCCCCTCTAGGGCGCCCTCTACTCACCTGAATAACTCGATGTGACACACCTGTCCGAAGACTAGGACAATATCTTACCGTGTGGCTGATATCTCCGCACTCAAAGCAACCTCTCTACTGACGTAGCTGCGGAAACTGTGCAGTACGAGTACTTTAAGACCTATGAGCACCTGAAACACTGCGCGAAGCCGAAAGTGCAAACTGAACTGGCTGACCCACAAAACCTCTACCATGTCGTACCCTACCTCCAAAATAAGGACCAGCATATCTCTTCGGTCTACGAGGCCTCCTCTCCTCCCTGTACTCTCTCTCCTGATCTCATATGTCCTCTCGCTCCCCGTCCCACATGCCCTCTAATCGACGAGTGAACCCTACCACCTGCTGAAACGAAAATGTATGACTCCACCTCTCGAGCCATGCTGAACCGAATATCATGTCTGAGCCCCTCAACGAATCTACGGACTCGCCCTCTAACTGTAGCGACTGAGGCAGGTGCATGACTGGCCAAATCACTGAATTTGATGGCATACTCTGATACTGACATAGTGCCCTGGTGCAACTACTCAAACTCTGCGCGCCATGCATCCCGAATGGAGTGAGGTACAAACTTTCTCAAAAATATCTCTAAAACTGAACCCATGTAAGTGAAGCTACATCGGCCAGGCTACCTAACTCATATGTCCGCCACCATTGATAAGCCGCTCCCTTAAGCAGGAACGTAGTAAAAGCAACCGCACTCGTCTTAACAATATCCATTGTGCTGAGGATGCTATGGCACTAATCTAGAAAACCCTGTGCACTCTCTGAAGCCAAATCGCCGAATGTAGGAGGGTTATATCTCTTGAACCTTGCAAATCTAAGCTGCCCTTCCTCGGATGTTGTTGCTCTGACCATGAGCTGAACTGGAACCACAGGCTGTGTCACCAGGATACTTGGAACTTGACCAAAGTGAACTCGTTGCTCCGGAGTGTGGGCGGCAGGAGTTTGGGCTCCTCCCCCGGTCTGTGAAGTAATTGGTGCAACCGGAAATAACCCCGCCTAAGCCAATGTACCAAACATGCTCAGGAACTGTGCTAAAGTCTCACGAAGTCCGGCGGTAACAGCAGGCACCTACGGTACCTGCCCCCCTCCCCGCAACTAGAACTTCTGGCGGCTGCCCAACTGATGCTCTGGTAGGCGCCCTAGTTGAGGCTCGTGCTCCTCGTCGGCCTCTGCCTCTGACCCTGGCGACATCTGCTCCGGGGTAATATCATCAGGAACCGCAGCTCGTGTCCCCACCATTTGTGAGAGAATGCAATGATAAATTTCAAACTTCAACATCAATGAACTCGCACGATAGGAATGAAGGAAGTGAAATTGTCCTAATTGTTCTGTAGCCTCTCAAAGATAAGTACAGACGTCTCCGTACCGATCCGCAAGACTCTACTAAACTCGCTTATGACTTGTAGCACCTATGAACCTAGGGCTCTGATACCAACTTGTCACGACCCAATTTCCCCTCCGTTGGGTACCGTGATGGCACCCAGTCTTAAGGAATAGGTAAGCCTAATATTTACGGAATAACAACAATAATAAATAACATCTAAAAAAATTCTGAAATGAATTCTTTATACAATAAACATATTCCCAAAACCCGGTAGAACAAGTCATAAGCTCTACAGAATTTGCTACACTTCTAAATACAACTGTTTGGAAATAAGTAAAAAAAGTTTGAATACAAAGTAAGAAGGTGACTCTGAAGCCTGCGAACGCAGCAGCAGGTTTACCTTGAGTCTCCTCAGCAAGTATTCGCACAGCTACTTGTTGATACCTAATTTTTCCCTATGTATTTTCATACTCAAAAATACTTTCAAAATAGCATGTGTATGCATATATAAGCATGCCCAAGAGTTTTGTTATTTTTCCCTAATTTTTAAGATTTCTTAAAATCAATTTATTGTCTATTTCTATCAGTATAAAATCCAATAATTGCTCCCAGGATTAACATTTTGGGAATAATTTATTTATATTCTCATAAATACACCAAAGTATAACTAAGGTGATTTTTTTTCATATTTTTATATAAATTTAATTGGCATTTTTAAAGCTAAATTGCGTATAATTGCAATTATAGCCTATTTTACGATTAACAACATTTTACAATTATAAAATCATTTCCAGTTTTTCTAGATCAATATCTATATATTATTAATTAGTTCAATGCTTTTAATTTGTTTTTAAAATTATTTTAACTATTTTTATAAAATAAAAAGGGGAAAATTGGCTATTTAACACATAGCCCATTCCTATTTCAATTACAGCCTCAATTTAACCCCCAATTCCACCCTAATTAAACGACCCAACTTCAAATTTTAACCCAAACCCCACGACCCATTTTCAGACCCGCCCAGCTTCTCTTTTAATCCTGGCCGTTGATCATTTTGATCAACGGCCGTGATCCGTTCTTTCCTTTTTAATTCCCATACCCCCCTGTAGCCTAATTCACTCTATCAGATCGTGCCGCCCTTTGAACTCTCTTCACCTCCCCAGATCCTCTCTAGCCCTCTCCGGAACCCTAGCCCTATCCGACCTACTTCCGTCCTATTTCCATCGGAATCCATGGCATTCTTGGCCAGAGGTGGCCTGTACTCACTCTCCTTCACCATTAAACCTAAGCTGACCAAAGCTCGGAGGCCGATTTCCATGGCTTCCCTTAGATCTGTCTCAGATCTGCAAGATCCATGGCCTCTCCGGCCATTCTCCGGCGAGTTCGAGCAATATAAGCCTCTTCGACTCAGGATCCGACTTTCCTCAAGACCTTCTAATTCTAGGGTCTTCTCTGCTGATTTTTAAAGTCGTCTAAGGTTCTCTACGTGCCTATTTCTTCCAGATCTGTGACATGCTTGATCTTTACTTGACGTTTTAAGGCTTTTCCCAAAATTTCCTTTTTAAAATTGTTCAAGTTCGATTTTTAGGGTTTCTGGAAAAAGCTTCTTTAAATGTTTTCTGACTCTTTTGTTCTCTCTTCATATGTGTTTTATACTCGTATGTTTATTTCTCATTATGCTCGAGTTTGCTCTCTCTTGTTTCTTTTCCGATTATACAAGACTTTTTCTGTTCTTTGTTCACATGTTAACTCGAGTGTTTGTTCCTCACTCGTTGCTATATGTGTTTAATCCTGTGCTCTTTGATTTTGTTTCCCCTTACTGAGTTTTGTTGATGTTTCTGCTAAGCATGTTCTTACCTACTTTGTTTAAAACTTCTGAAATTTGTTTGAATTCCATGTTTTTTTTTCAAGCATGACTTTGAATCGATGTGTTTGCTATCACGTATGTTTGCCTCTCAGAAGTCTTTGAAAAGGATCTCTGAGCCTCTCTCAGTGACCTTGTCTTCTCACCTCTGACTCTATTCAAAACCCTAGGTTTTGGGGTTTCTTTGATAAGTGACATTGGGGTTCCACTTTGAGACCCTAGGTTTCCAGACTCACGGTGAGCCTGTAATCGAACTCAAATCCTACTTTCCTGTGGTTCTGAAACTTTCATTGTTAGACTCTTCTTTTGCTTAAACTGTATGCTTTATATATGAGGAAAATTAGATTTCACCAAGAATTGATTTTGAAATCCCTTTAATCATGCTAATGATTCATCACTGATTTATTTCGATTGAATCCCTTTTACCCTACTGGCTGTTTTCTTGGTCTTTTTGTGTAAAAATCCTATGCTTGTGATGTTTTCCTTAAATACATGGTCTTGTGTATCTCTTCTGTAATTCTTTACCAGTTTGAATTATTTCTATACTTATATAACTCTTTCCTTAATTACTTGGGATTCCTTGTGATTACAATTGGATCCGGGATCCTCTTGATTGATTTTCGAACTGATGTCCTATTTTACTTTAATAAACACACTACTATTCCAACCTTTCCTTAATTACTCACTATGTATTTGGTCTTGTTTATGCACTATGTGGTTTCCTTGCCCTAATCAGCCTTATTAAACTGATTTTCTTCCTTATTCTGCCTTGACTAGCCGTTTGAGCTAGACTCCCCAATTAAAGGAGTCCAGTTGTCTTAATTGATACTAATTGATCGTTATTTCCATGTTTGTGCACTCTTTGCCTATGTATTTTTTGTTTTCAAAAAACTATATAAGGACCTAGTCCTCCCTCTTTCATCAAGGGAATTCTCTCATAATCAGAAACACACGAAAATACACCACTCACACACGGAACTCACTTTTCGAGCAATATTGTTTTTCTAATCCTGCTTTACTTGAGATCTTTTGGAACTGCTGTTTGCAATTCGGCTTATTTTTTTCGAGGCTACTTTTGCTTACTTATTTCTTTGAAACTAGTATGTCCTTTGTTTAAAAATTTTGCTTCACCCCCTATGTGTTTACTTTACAGCTTCATGCTTCTAGTTTACTTTATTGCTTACATGCTGTAATTTGTGCTTCATATCTCTTTTATTTGCTTCTGCTTCTGTCATGGATCCCTATCCTTATTCCCTTCTATGTGCTGAGTTAAGGTCCTGGCCTGACAGTATCCTAATTAGTGCCCAGGCCATGACTTGATCCACAATGGATCCCTCAATGTTTGGCTAGCAGGCTGGTCAGGGGTGTGCCAGCATCCCAATTGCTGGGCATGACCACCCGCCTGCCGGGTCTCTCCCTGATTCCCTTCCCCTATGCACTTACACTTACTCTTAGATTCTATGTTTTGCCCCTCTCTTATGAGCCTTGCTTTGGGACCCTGAGTTCCCTCTGAACTTGGACATCTGAGGGCTGGCATCTCCACACTGCACTATGCTCTTGATTCTGAAATGTTTTTGGGGTGTAAGCACTGCCCGGAGTCCCTTTGAGACTCTTGGGAACTCTGACACACTCCAAATATGAGAAAGTCTTTTGGAAATGTGATCCTGGAAGTTGGTTTATCTCATATTGTTGGACTTTGAGTCTGAATTAGGCTGGTCAGATGTAGCTGTAACCGCTGCTATAATTTTTTTTTTTACTTTCTTTTGATCCATTCGGTCTGTAATAACTTTGTAATAACTATTGGGTATGGATAGTGAAAAGGGATGGGGGAATGAATGCATGAAAAGGGTAGAAATCATGCCTATAGGATCTTCTATAATTTCTGCATTTCTGCACGTAGAAAACCTGCCTGTAGGTCAGTCACAATTTCTGCACTTCTGCATTTAGAAAACATGCTTATAAGTTTTTCTACGCTTCTGCACTTCTGCATTTCCGCATTTTAGAGATCATGCCAATAGGTTCTGCATATAAAATCATGCCTTAAGTTTTTCTGCATATACACACCATTAGGCAAACAATCTTAGGCTTAATAATAACCAACTCATTCTAGACATCATGTCTATAGGACTCTTGCATTTATATAACTGTTTTAAAACTAATGACACTTAGAGATCATGCCTATAGGAGCAAACCAACTGAATCTGAATCATCCATATCGCTAGTAAGTCTACAATCAATGGTAAAGTCGTTTTAACATCTGCAGAGCTTTTGTTTGTTTCTAAAATCAATAATCCTCCTTAAAATCAGTATGCCTTCTGCATTGTTAGATATCCTGATCACAGATCTCACCTAGGCAAGCCAGTAGGTAATCGATTAACTGTATCAGTTCTGATAACTACATCTAGTCAAGACTAATTCGGACTCCTCATCTGAGAAATATGTGATGAATCAGTCTATCCTGCGCCTTAATTTAATTAAAGACCTAACCAGTATCTGAAGTCATGCTATGTATTTGCATTTAAGTGAGGAGGCATGTCTGAGCCCTAATTGCTATTTGTCTCCCCCTATTTGACTATATATTTTGATTGTCGCCTAGATTTTTTATCCTTTCTTGAACTTCTGAAAAACCCCAATTCCCTTCCCTTTAGGACTAGTAGTTCCAATGCCTCCGGAACTGATAGGATCGGGACGGGTAATAGCATGCAATAAGTAACGATACCATTCTGCGCTTATATACCTCAACGGGGTGGGAAGGGTAGACATGGAGATGATGATCACGCGATAACACCATGCGTATGATTGACTACCGGTGTTGTGTGGATGATCGATGTATTTACAAACCTAGGACTCCCTTCCTTTATGTAATTATTTTAGATTGACAATTTTCAGTTCTTTAAAATTCTGCATTTTGTTAAAATTTCCCCTTTAATTTTTGCACTGTCCTCTTCTTCTATATAAAATTTTCTGCTCACCCACCTCTGTATCTGATTGTTTATATTCATTATTTGGTCCTTTTTTTTTGCACTTAGACATTCTTTTAAATAACTAGGAAATCACCTATTCAAAATTTTAGCATGCTTAGTAACCATTATACATATCTACTCGAGGTCCTTATGTGAAATTTGTCTAGCATGCTTGTGAGCATGTGATTTTTGCCCTAAGCAAATTGTTCCCAAAAATTCAAACAAAATGATTTTTTCTTTATTATTACAATTTTTTTTGTGCATTTTGGTGTCATTTTCTGATAATCGCTGCATTTTGTTTGTGCATGATAATTCATATAAAATACAAAAATACGCATTTGCATTTAGGTTTTAACTTCATGTGTTAGTATTAATTGGTTTTAGAATAGGATATGAAGAAAATGACAAAAATAGTTCACTTTAGCATTTTATTGTTTTAATTGGAAATTGCTACAAAATAGTTTTAAAAGTAATTTTAAGCCATTAATTAGTTTAGTTTAAAGTTTTATTTCTATTTTTGCATCTTTATAAAATTCAGAAAAAATACAATACAAAATGATAAAATGGAAAATAACAAAAATTGAAAACAAAGGCAAGAGAAATAAAAGAAAAAAGAAAAGAAGAATTAAAAAGGGTGGTCTTATTAAAAAGATAAAATTGGGCCATCTGCAATGAATATCCCCAGCCCAAAGCTTTTCCCAGCCACGCCTAGCCCAAACACGCCCCAAGACCGGCCCAATTAATTCCGACCCAGTCCGGTCCAAAATGCCTGAAACGCCGCCGCCTCACCCAATAAAATCACAACCGTTGATATTGTGTAATCCAATGGTTGTCATTAATAGATACAATTTGATATAGGCATCTAAAAATACCCTAACCCTAAAATCATTTCATCTTCATCATATACTCCGCCTCCTCGCCGACCTCGCCGGAACCCCAAACCCGGTCGTGATGACGCCTAACACTAATGCTAGGAAAGCCCGACCATTTACTCTCTCAACCCGAGCACAAAGCTCAAAACCAATTAATCAGATACTTAAAATCAAATATTAATACTCATAGTTGAAATACTCAATTAAAACAATACGAAATACTGACATAAACTGTAACTCCTAAAGACCTGGGGTCATGAGTCTAGAGCCTCTAACTAATACAGAGTCAAGAATCCTCAAAATAAGTTTGTTCTGAAGTACGGAAATAATAAAGGGATAAGGGAGGAGTCGGGTCCTGCGGACATCATAGCAGCTACCTCGACCACTCCTGGAACTCTGGAAACCAGCAGCTAGCTCAACTCAGCTCCCGAAGTACCTGAATCTGCACACAAGGTGCAGGGAGTAGGGGGGGTGAGTACTACCAACTCAGTGAGTAATAAGCATATAAAATGTCTGAAGATAAAAAATCCACGAAATGCCACAAAGTAAAGCTAAAACTAACAGTCCAACACCTAACTACGAACCAACAGCAAAACAACTTTAAATATATCAGTCAAGTATAATGTAAGGATGCAATGCAATGCATATGACCGCTACGGTGCGTAGCCCGATCCATTTAACGTCGACGGCACTCACTGGGGGTGTGTACAGACTCCGGAGGGGCTCCTTCAGCCCAAGCGCAATATAATCATACCATTCGCTGCGGCATGCAGCCCGATCCATACTCAGTCCACAATATGCATATGAGTCACGTAACAGATTCAATTAATTTCCAAATTTCCAATTTATTAAGAAGAATATACTTTAGATATTTAACTTCAGGAAAAGTGACTTAGCATTTCATACAGTGATTAAACACAGGACTGAGATCAATGATTATACTAAGCATGCTATCACAATGACATCCATCCTCTAGGATGCTACAGATCGGCACAAGGCCCCAAACGTGGCAATAAGCCCAGATATATTCAATACAGGGTACGTATCAGTCGCCAATATAGAAACATTCTTGTTCGGGATGGACAAAGTTACAATCCCCAGTCGTAACCAATCTCGCACCTGCCATGGGGTGCGAGTCACGCCCTACAATAGCGTCACAATGTGATAAGCCGGGGTTTCAAACCCTCAGGCCATCATATACACCAACTACTCACCTCTAACCGGCCGTAGAATGGTCCGCAATGCCTTTTCCTTTTGTATCGACCTCCTCGCGCGTCGAATCTAGTCAAAATCACAGCGAATACATAAATATGGGTTAAAGAAACACAACCCAATCAAAAATACTCGAAAAGTACTAAAATACACGAAGTTGGTAAAACCCGAGCCCCGGACCCACTTCTCGAAAAATTCCGATAATCACACCAACGGATTCCTCATCTCGCCGCGAGTCCGTACATATAAAGTTTACCGAGAACGGAGCTCAAATGGCCTTTCAAATCCTAAAAATTCATTTTCAAAAAACCAAGCCCTAGTTCTTCACAATTTCTACCCACTTTCATGAATTTGAGTGTTGATTCTTCCATAAAATGGTGTTTTCTAGTCAAGAGACTTACCTCAAATCAAAACCCGTTGAAAACCCTCTTCAAATTGCTCAAAAAGCTCTCTTGGCGGAGTAAAAATGTTTTCTTATCTTCTGAAATTCGCGAACACTGATTCATTAAAACCCTTCAGCAATTTTCGCTTCTGCGGTCCCGTAACCACTTATGCGGGACCGCTTATGCGGTTTTTCATTAAATCCTTCGCCTTCAGCTTTTGCGCCGAACCATCCGCTTCTGCGGATCTCACCATTCCGCTTCTACGGCCTCATTTTCGCCTATGCGGACCCGCTGAAGCAATACCCCGTCCGCTTTTGCGGAATTACCCCGGTCCCTCATGGACCGCTTATGCAATCTCTTAGCCGCATCTGCGGAACTGCTTCTGCGGCTCCTTTTCCGCAGATGCGGAAATACCAGAAGCCAGGTGCACCAGACCTGCAACAAACATCAAGATTCTCCGTTTAACCACCCGAAATCACTCCGAGGCCCCTGGGACCTCAACCAATAGCACCAACACACCCCAAGACCTTATTCAAACTTGTTCCAACCATCAAAACACTATCGTTAACATCAAAATCATCGAATTACCACGGATTCAAGCCTAAGTTAAACTAAAACTTCCGAAACTTGCATCTGATCTAAAACCCGTCCTAAACACCTCCGAATGATCTGAAACTTTGCACGCATATCCAAAATCACCTAACGGAGCTACTACAACTCTCAGAATTCCATTCCGACCCTCGGATCAAAATCTCACCTACCATCCGGAATTCACCAAAATCCAACCTTAGCCAATTCAAGCCTAATTCTACACCGGACCTCCAAATTCAATTCCGATTGCGCTCCTAAGTCACAAATCATCCCCCGAAACTAGTCGAATCATCGGAAATCCATTCCGAGCCTTCTAACTCATAAGTCAACATTCGGTTGACTTTTCCAAACTAACCTTCTCATAAAGAGACTTATTGTCTCATTTCTAACCGAACTCTAACCAAATTACTTCAAATTCTCCAAACACATATAATGAAACATATAGAAGCATAAAACGGGAAAAATGGGGCGGTAACTCCCGTAACGACGGGTCGGGTCGTTACATCCGTCCCCAACTTAAGTCCACTTTGAATTTCTTGAAATAAAGCAAAATTACCACAACTAAATGTCTTTTATATGTCATTGTGGTAGAAGAGAAGAGAACTTATTTCTCTGTTTTCCCTTTTGTGTCTCTACTTT
>NW_017670296.1:402995-451951 GCF_001879085.1 Nicotiana attenuata
AGAGACTTCTCAGGGTATTCAGGTTTCCAAGGAAAGTGCCTCCCAGCTTGAACAAAAGTTATTGAAATTTCAGGAAGAACTGGACCAAGTTCGGAATTTGGCAAACGTATCATTTTCTCTCACTACCCCGGATGTCAATGCTCCAAATCCTACACCTCCACAAAACATCCCAAAACCACAAAACCAATCCGCTCCTCATCACCACTGCAACACATGCCATATTTCGAACAACACCCCACTACTCATTCCCGAACCACTAAACTCCACAAATGATCATCCCCACCACACCCCCATCTATGTGGAAACCATACCACAATATACTCAACCTATTTCAAGCATATCAGAGTCTGATGACAAAGACTCTCTCATCAGGAACCTGGCCGCAGAACTCAAGAAGCTGAAAGCCGAGTCTAGGGTGTTGAAGGAAACAAAGGTATCGAGGGGCTGAATTATGAGGACCTTTGCATTCAGCCAGATGTCGAACTTCCGGAGGGGTACAAACCTCCCAAGTTTGAAATATTTGATGGCACAGGGGATCCCAAAATCCATTTGAGGACATACTGCGATAAGCTGGTCGGAGTCGGAAGAGATGAAAAGGTTCGTATGAAGCTCTTCATGAGAAGTTTGAAAGGGGATGCTCTATCTTGGTACATTAGCCAAGACCCCAAGAAGTGGACAAGCTGGGTAGGTATGGCGTCCGATTTCATGGAAAGGTTCAGATTCAATATGGAGAATGCGCCAGATGTATTCTACATCCAGAATTTGAAGAAGAAACCTACAGAGACATTCCGTGAGTATGCTACTCGTTGGAGATCAGAAGCGGCTAAGGTCAGGCCGACCTTAGAAGAAGAACAGATGAACAGGTTTTTCGTCCGAACTTAGGACCCACAATATTATGAGAGGTTGATGTTGATTAAAGGCCAGAAATTCTCCGACATCATCAAGCTAGGGGAAAGGATCGAGGAAGGCATTAAAAGTGGTATGGTCACTAATTTTGAGGCATTACAAGCTACCAACAGGGCTCTACAGTCTGGTGGCACGTCCAAGAAAAAGGATGTGAGTGCCGTGATGGTTGCACAAAGAACAAAATCCCCAATAAAATACCAAACCTACCCAGTATCTCCTCTCACATATCAGCCTACCCCTAATTACCAAGCACCCCCGCCTTCCTACCAAGCTCCACCACCTACTTACCAATCATCTCCACCTCCCACATATCAACCTACCTCACCAAGATATTCCCAACCCACACTCGTCTACCAAGCCTATAATGCTCAGCCCTCTCACTATCAATCACCTTGCCAAAACGTCCCTAGACCGCGCCCTAACTTCGACCGCAGACCTCCCAAACAGTACACCGCTATTGCCGAATCAATCGACCAGCTGTATGAAAGGCTTAAAGCCGCCGGTTACGTCACCCCTATCCCCGCCATAACTCCAGAAAATCCTTCCCAATGGGTCAACCCGAACAAAACTTGTGCATACCATTCCGGCATGAAGGGTCATACCATTGATGAGTGCCGCTCCCTGAAGGACAAGATTCAGGCCTTGATTGAAAACAAGACCATTGTAGTAAAGGAGCCTGCTCTGAACGTCCGCAACAACCCTCTGCCTGACCACAAAGGGGGAGGCGTTCATATGATAGAAATAGAAGATGATTGGGACCCCAAAGGGTCGATTGGATTGATTGCGGAGGGTGACGATCCAAAGAAACCAACAGTCACTCTTAATCCGATTGTAGTCCAGATCCAGCCCTCTGGGGATGCTGAAGTAAACATGTCCGCACAACTCGAGTTTGAAACACCGTCTTCTACAAAGGCACCTGGACCAATTGAGGTTGAGTTTGGATCCCCGAAGGCACCTGTGCCATTTGAAGTTGCGTGTTACCTCCCAAAACAAGGGTACCCATTCTTGTAGCAATGTCAACCATAGCACCATTCCATACGAAGGCCATTCCTTGGGATTACACCGCCGAGGAGGAGGAAAGGGAAAACCAAATCTGGAGAAGCAATTGCAGCACAGGGTATGACCCGAACTGGCAGGGTTTATACTCCGGAACATTTGGTTGAATCAAGTAAGCAGGCCTCTGGACGATCCACCGAACCTCTGGAGGAAGATACTGTTGACATCCAATTTTGTCCCTCCTTTCTTCCAAATTATTTCTTTGAGCTTCTAATATTGTTTATTATGTAAGAATATTTATTTTACTATTTTATCTAATTACTATCGTTATTTTATTATTCTATTTTGTCATTAGATTATTATTATTATTATTATTATTATTATTATTGTTGTTGTTGTTGTTGTTGTTGTTGTTGTTGTTGTTGTTATTATTATTATTGTTATTATTATTACTACTACTACTATTAGTATTACTATTAATATTTCTACTACGATGACGGCGACGATTTTATCTCTCAAATAATTTCATTTAACGTCAACTAATAATATTCTCCTTTACAAATATTTTTTACTGCATTGCATTGATCCTACTCTTATTTGTAATATATTTATTAGTATCTACTAAATATATTTTTTTACAACAAAAGTTTGTAATTATTTAAACACTAGAAAATTATTTAATATAAATATTTGTTACTAAGCATATCAAGATTTAAGAAGCCCAAATAAAAGTTGAAGAAGAAAGAGATTTAGCCATTTCCATAGCCCAAATCGGAGGCCCATACCCACCAGCCCACCTACTCTACTTCTTTTCCATGTCAGCTCCACATAATCCCCACGTCAGCGCCACATAGGCGCCAACGGTCCAAAACACACGCCAAACACACGCCTAGCACAACCCTCACAGACATCCCACTCCTCTGTCCACGTGGCGACATCTGAGCCGAAGATTTTAAATCAACGGTCAGGATTAAATATTCTAGAAAACTCTAAAATATTACCATTTATTTACTTTCCTTTTATTATTTTAATTTTATAATTTAATTTCAGCCATAGATTCATCTAATCTAATGGTCAAAATTCCTCCCATCATAATATCTTTTCCTAACCCTAATTCCTATTCTCTCTCTCCTAAACATCCAAAACAGACGCTTCTTCTCCTCCCTTTCCTCTTCTTCACAAAATTCCATCCTTGCTCAGCCATGGCAGAACTTGCCATTACCATTTTTCACAAGAAGCTCTGCACCTCATTTAATTTCTCTGCAAACCAACGTTCAATTTTCAAATAGTTTAGTAGCCTCGACTCAATTTCAAAATCCCGCCCAAATCAAGAACCCTAATTTTACACCTATAAGTACCAGACTTTGTGCTATCATCAAGCAATCTTGAACCCCCTCCTTTAACCTTAAGCTTCAGCGGCCATTTTAGTCCAGAAATTAATGTTGCGGCTTCTATTCCCAAACTGCTAAAATACTATCTGCTTTATACTTATCCTCGAGAAATACTAGTCTTAAATCCTCAGTTTGTTGCTCTTTTTTTCTCTCTCTTTTCCTGTTCTCTGTTGGTCTTTAGTTGTGACAGAAATCGCTTTCGCTTTAGTCGTGTCGATTCGGTCGCGAAAGAAGTTTGAAGCGGAGATTCGAGTAGTCATTGCAAACGCCCAAGTTCGCTGCGCAAAAATAGGTCAGCAACCTTCTCTTTTAGCTTTCGATTTAGGTATTATTTGGTTGAATCCTTGTTTCCACATACGTTAGTTTCATCTTCATTTAGATAACATGGCAATAGGTATCCATGTTTTAGTAGTCCATTGACTCAAGTTTGTTTCTCTGTATTTGTTGCTTTGGTTAGATTTAGTGCCTTAATATTTTTCTTCTCGGTATGTTAGAGGCATAACATGACTAGTTATATATTAAGTTTTAATATAGCATATTAGATGAGCTCTGCTAAAGTTTTTCTCTGTGTATCAAGTATCTTGTAAAATGCTATTGTCTTCAACTAATTTGGAAGTAGAGGTTTATGTTAAAAAATCTTTCATTTGTAAACTATTTAATAATCGGACTTATTAATCATTGAGTTATGTAGGATTAGACATCATCTATTCATTTTAACGTAGTATGAAAGTGAAAGAGTATTTTGTTAATGGGTTCTGGGAGTTTATAGCCTTTAAATCCCATTCAAATGGTAGAAATTATATATATAGGATTAAAAATTGTGTATAAGATTTTCACCATGTAAAATCATTCCTATAAGATTCTAATGAAATATATGTGCTTATATCTATGTTAAGCCTGAATATCTTAACGCCTCTTCTTTTAGGATTTGTGTAGTAAAATCAAAATTCGAATGTTAATGAGCGTACTATTGATGGAATTAATATGACTTTCTAATAACTTGAGTTTCATTTAGCAAATGTCTGTTGAGTTAATAGTTGGATGCTTTGGATGCTATCTTACATACTCAGTTTAGCTCTAACCTCCTTTTATCTATGTTGTAGATAAAGTGACAGTTAAATTAGAAATCATGTTCTTAGAACTTTGAATGAAGAGATATCACTGTTTGGGCATAATGCACCTGATGAACTCATCTTTAAGTTCTGAAATTTGATGTTACAGGGGGCAGTGTTTGGATTATAAATAAAGTTTAACAATTTGATCCCAAAATATGCTAAGAATATGGTACTATCTTTGTGTGATTTCGTGCAAGCAAACCTTGTGGAATAGATTTATCTTCAATAGTTGTATCGTTGCTGCAATTCAAAGTCACTTCTCTAATCCTTTTATTTCACCTTTTCTTTGCATGTCATACACATCGGAGCCGAAGAGTCTCAGGAGAGACTCAACGCTGCTGTCGAAGCAAACTCAGCACCAATCTCTCATTTCTTGAATAGCGGGACTCCGAGATTTGTCCTTCCGAAGAATCGAATAGGAAAATTGCTGTTTATTTTGCCTTATTCCTTCTGCTCTGGATTCACCTTCTGCTGACAACATTTCATTTATATGTTTTGCCTGAGGAGGTTTCTTTTTTGCATGCTTAAGCCTTAAATTACTTAGTATGTTACCTCTCACTAGTAGTAGAAATATTTATAGAATATAAGGTCGAGGGGACAGAATATTTAACAATTTATATTAAGTAATTTTGAGACCCGATTAATCATTCTCAATAGATCTTTTTCACATGTCTTAAACTTTTGAGAACTGCTCTTTCTACTACAAATATAGACTCAATTTGATTGTGTTTAAGTTTTGTTTTCTTTGAGTGTAAAGGCAGAAACATCTTTGTGATTTAGGATGTTGAATCTATTTTCCTTTGGCACACATAAAAAGATCGATTTTCTTTAAATATTCCATGATTCCTCCAGGTTGTACATCACCAAGGTATTTTTTTTCTATTCAAAATAAGTTCTAAACGCTGTTGCAGCTGTAGGCCCGTTTCTCTAGTTGATTATTTGGAGTCGAACAAGTTTTAAATTCTAATATGTCCAAACAACTTAATTCTCCTTTTCTATTCATAAACTTTTACGATTTGGACAACAAGTTTTAATGGCTTTTGTACAAGGATAATATACAAACTTTCAACTATGATGGACACCTGGTTTTCTAATATACAAATATTTTCACTAGTTACCATTAGATTAATAAACCTATGTTTGGCCGGTTAACCGTAATTAACGGATCATATAGGTTGCTTTTACAACCTTCCTTATAGGATTGATTAGAACCCTTATCCATAATCTTAAGTTAAGCAGACTATAAAGATAGAGTTTATTTTGAGCACTACTTAGCTAAAATTGGTGTCCTAATTCACCGTTAAAATAATTAGGTGGCGACTCTCTTTAATTAATTAACCCTTCAGAATTACCAATATGTTGTACTCTAATTTGACCCGTGTTAAAATGGGGTATAACAGATACAAGCAAACGAGTACTCACTCACCAGGATTTTGATTGACGGAGGGTCCAGCCTCAACATTTGTCCCTTGGTGACTCTCCGAACATTAGGGAAAAGCCTGCATGAGATCAAAGATGGAGCCATCAACGTCAAAGCTTTCGACGGCTCCCAAAGGTCCACCATTGGGGAAATCAGTTTGTGTCTGCAGATGGGACCAACTTGGTTCGATGTCGACTTTCAAGTGATAGACATCCCAGCGTCCTACAATCTGTTGTTGGGACGGCCCTGGATTCACGCCGCTGGAGCTGTAGCATCAACCCTGCACCAGGCGGTGAAGTTCGAGTGGAATCACCAAGAGGTGATTATTCATGGTGACGGTAGTAATCCCATATACAGTCGTTAGACCATCCCAGCAATCGGAGGAAGAAGAAAGATAGGCGGAGAAACCTACCATCACATTGAGTGAGTCAACGCCGTAGACAAGGATAAGTGGTGGGATGACAAGATCGAAAGTATACTGAATTGGAGCGGATATGAACCTGGGCAAGGGGCTCGGCAAGAACCTCCAGGGAATCGCCAAACCCATCAAGCTGAAGAAACATGGTACCACTTTCGGTTTGGGGTATGAATACACTTGGGAGGAGTTTAACCACTGGTCGCCACCATGGCGCAGTCCCTACTACCCACTGGAACATCCGATACCTCGCCCGGAGCAGACTTTCCAGCCAGCAGATGTCATATATGGGTCAGCAGAAGAGGAAGCGTTGGCGGCAGTAAGGAATCTATTTTTGGAAGACGACAATATGGACTGTTGTGTCATTTTTGAGGAGGAAGGAGAGGAAGGCCCTTCCATACAAGCTGTGAGCCGAGGAGCACGCCTCAATAATTGGTCCATCAGAACCACCACGGCCCGGAAAGCTTCGAGGTAGCAAGGCTGAACAAAGCACCATGCATCATCTTTATTTTTCGCTAGTTGATTTTCTTTCCGCATTTTATTTTCGAAAATAAGAGCTCCAATGTTCAAAACAATTATGAAGTTTATCAAAGAATTTCAGTTTCTTATATCAAAGCGCTTATTATTTTTCTATCGTTTACTTTATTTATACAGCATTACTATTACTTATCTTGATGAACCGACGATTGTGACTTGCAACGAGACAACGCAACAAACGGATATAGACTCAGAAGAGGATGATATACCAGAAGAGGTTGTTAAAGAAGTTGAGAACTTTGAGAATAGGCCTAAGTCTAACTTGGACAAAACTGAGGTTATCAACTTGGGGGATACAGAGAATGTCAAGGAAACGCGCATCAGTGTTCATCTGTCACCATCAGAAAAGGAAAAATACACAGAGTTTCTAAGGGAATATGAGGACATATTCGCCTGGTCGTATGATGATATGACTGGTCTCAGCACATCTATTGTAGCCCACAAACTGCCAACGGATCCAGCATGTCCGCCGGTAAAACAGAAGCTCAGGAAGTTCAAGCCTGACATGAGTTTGAAAATCAAGGAAGAAGTCACCAAGCAGGTCAAAGCCAAGGTCCTCAGGGTAGTAGAGTACCCAACATGGTTAGCCAACATTGTGCCAGTGCCGAAGAAAGACGGGAAGATCAGAGTCTGTGTCGACTACCGGGACCTCAACCGGGCCAGTCCCAAAGACAACTTCCCCTTGACAAATATACACATCTTGATTGACAACTGCGCCAAGCATGAGCTGCAGTCATTCGTTGATTGTTTTGCCGGGTACTATCAGATATGGATGGATGAGGAAGATGCTGAGAAAACGGCCTTCATTACGCCGTGGGGGATGTATTGTTACAAGATGATGCCGTTCGGATTAAAGAATATCGGGGCCACCTACATGAGGGCCATGACTACTATTTTTCATGACATGATACACAAGGAGATCGAGGTGTACGTAGATGATGTTATCATCAAGTCCAAGAAGGCCACTGATCACATGGAAGATTTGAGGAAATTTTTCAACATGCTAAGGAGGTACAATCTGAAACTGAATCCCGCCAAGTGCGCATTCGGGGTTCCTGCTGGAAAGTTGCTTGGGTTCATCGTAGGTCACCGAGGAATAGAGCTGGATCCATCAAAGGTTAAGTCCATTCAAGAATTGCTGCCGCCAAAGAATAAGAAAGAGGTCATGAGTTTCTTAGGGAGACTCAACTACATCAGCCGGTTCATAGCTCAATCCACTGTCATTAGTGAGCCCATCTTTAAGATGTTGAAGAAAGATGCCACTACTAAATGGACCGATGATTGTCAAAAAGCCTTCGACAGAATCAAGGAATACCTATCAATGCTGCCAGTTTTGGTTTCGCCCGAACCGGACAGACCGCTGTTGCTCTACCTTGCAGTATTGGATGGAGCATTCGGTTGTGTTCTGGGGCAACACGACGAAACAGGGAGAAATGAGCAAGCCATCTATTACCTTAGCAAGAAGTTCACTCCATACGAGGCCCGTTACTCTCTATTAGAACGCACGTGTTGTGCTCTGACTTGGGTAGCTCAAAAGTTGAGGCATTCTTTCTGTGCCTATACCACTTACCTCATGTCAAGAATGGATCCGCTGAAATATATCTTTCAGAAGCCCATGCCCACTGGCAAACTAGCCGAGTGGCAAATCCTGTTGAATGAATTCGACATTGTTTACGTGACTCACAAGGCAATCAAAGGACAGGCACTGGCAGATCATCTTGCCGGAAATCCCGTGGACGGAGAATACAAGCCTCTGAAGACGTATTTTCCTGATGAGGAGGTATCCTTCATAGGAGAGGACATTGCAGAATCCTATGACGGTTGGAGGATGTTTTTCGACGGAGCAGCAAATTTCAAGGGAGTTGGCATAGAAGCGGTCCTAGTATCAGAAACCGGCTAGCATTATCCGGTATCCGCCAAGCTCAAGTTCCCATGCACCAACAATATGGCCGAGTACGAAGCTTACATCTTGGGGCTCAAGATGGGCATTGACATGAACGTCCAAGAGTTGCTAGTGATTGGAGATTCGGATTTGCTTATACATCAGGTCCGAGAAGAATGGGCGACCAAGAACTCCAAGATACTCCTGTATTTGCATCATGTACAGGAGTTGAGGAAAAGGTTCGTAAAGACAGAGTTCCGGCATGTTCCCAGGATCCAGAATGAGTTTGCCGATGCATTGGCCACTCTATCATCCATGATTCAGCATCTAGATAAGAACTTCGTAGACCCTATTCCAGCAAAGATTCATGATCAGCCAGCCTATTGTGCTCATGTCGAGGAAGAAGCGGACGGAAAGCCCTGGTTTCACGACATCAAGGAATTTTTGGCCGGAGGAGAATATCCAGAGCTTGCAAATGCTATTCAGAAGCGCACTCTGCGAAGATTATCCAACAATTTCTTCCACAGCGGAGGAATCCTGTACCGGAGGACTCCTGATTTGGGATTGCTAAGGTGTGTTGACGCAAAGGAAGCATCCAGGTTATTAGAAGAAGTTCATGCAGGGACCAGCAGTCCACATATGAATGATTTTGTCTTAGCAAAGAAAATACTCCGAGCAGGATATTTTTGGATGACTATGGAAACAGATTGCATCCAGTATGTTCGAAAATGCCATCGCTGTCAGATACATGCAGACATGATAAAAGTGCCTCCAAATGAGCTTAATGCAACAAGCTCTCCATGGCCGTTCGCCGCTTGGGGAATGGATGTCATCGGACCTGTTGAGCCTGCCACATCAAACGGGCACAGGTTCATTCTAGTGGCCATTGATTACTTCACCAAATGGGTTGAAGCAGCGTCATATAAAGCAGTAACCAAGAAGGTTGTGGTAGATTTTGTCCGCGACCGCATCGTTTGTCGATTCGGCATCCCAGAGTCGATCATCACTGATAAAGGTTCCAATCTCAATAGTGACTTGATGAAAGCCATGTGTGAAACATTCAAAATCAAACATAAGAATTCTACAGCCTACAGACCTCAGATGAATGGAGCCGTAAAAGCGGCCAACAAGAACATCAAGAAGATACTAAGGAAGATGATAGAAAAGCAAAAGAAGTGGCATGAGAAGTTATCATTCGCCTTATTGGGATACCGCACCACAGTTCGCACATCAGCCGGGGCAACTCCTTACATGTTGGTTTATGGTACAAAGGCAGTCATTCCCGCCGAAGTAGAGATTCCTTCCTTGAGGATTCTACAAGAAGCAGAACTTGATGGCGCAGAATGGGTAAAAAGCCGCTACGAGCAACTAGCTCTAATAGATGGGAAGAGAATGAATGCAGTTTGCCATGGTCAATTGTATCAGAACAGAATTCCAGAGCTTTCAACAAAAGAGTCAAGCCAAGACAATTTACACCAGGACAGCTGGTATTGAGGAAAATCTTTCCGCACCAGGATGAAGCCAAAGGAAAATTCTCTCCCAACTGGCAGGGTCTATACATGGTTCACCGGGTTCTAACAGGAGGAGCCCTCATACTTGCAGAAATGGACGGGGAAGTTTGGCCAAAGTCGATCAATTCAGATGCAGTCAAGCGATACTATATGTAGCACTTATGATTTTCTATATGATGTAATTTGAACTAAGTCTGACCTCATTCCCGTTTAAGAGGGGATACGTAGGCAGCTTTATGGGTTCGGTCACAATTCAATAAAATCTTCATTTTCCCCGATATTGGAAACTGGGGCAGAATTTTGAGGAGGACCCTCAAAATTTCGAAAAGGGAGGTTGCAATGTCTGGAACCGCGTCGCAGTCGTTGGTTCAGCTAAAAGAAAATCATTTTTAAAATTGCGTAGTTACATCATATTATTTACTAAATCATGCATAGCTACTATCAGAACTGCTTTGTTTAGCGGTGCTACCCCCAGTGAAAGCAAGAGTCGAATAGGACAAACGAAGTCCACGAGAGGACGAACTAACCTTCCCCCTTTACAAAACTCACGATTTTTCTTTGAATGCAGGCACCCCAAGACATAAAATCATCAGATACGATTACATACTCATACTTTTGCAGGAATACAACTCTCAGAATCATCACTTACTTACAAGCGCTATCCGCACATGACATCCCCAGCAGCCACAACGACGCAATCAGCTATCAGCTATCATCTATCAGCTAAGAGCTTTCGTTACTATTCACCTTTTACCTCTGCATTGCATAAGGCTACCTTTCTGCCTTCCGAGACTAAGCATTGTGTCCATCTGCATTTTTTGCACTGCATAAGGCTACCTTTCTGCCTTCCGAGACTAAGCATTGTCACCATCTGCATTTTTTGCACTGCATAAGGCTACCTTTCTGCCTTCCGAGACTAAGCATTGTCTCCATCTGTATTTTTTGCACTGCATAAGGCTACCTTTCTGCCTTCCGAGACTAAGCTCTGTCTCCATCTGCATTCTCGCATTACATAAGGCTACCATTCTGCCTTCCGAGACTAAGCTCTGTCTCCATCTGCATTCTTCTGCATTGCATAAGGCTACTATTCTGCCTTCCGAGACATAAGGCTACTATTCTGCCTTCTGAGACTAAGCATTGTCTCCATCTGCATTCTTGCATTGCATAAGGCTACTATTCTGCCTTCCGAGACTAAGCCCTGTCTCCATCTGCACGGCTGAAAGATTGCCACTTTCATCTACATCTTGCATGGCTGAAATATCGCCATTTTTATTTAAATCCTGCATCGGCTGAAATATCGCCACTTTCATCTACATCTTGCATGGCTGAAATATCGCCATTTTTATTTAAATCCTGCATCGGCTGAAATATCGCCACTTTTATTTACATCCGCCGGCTGAAATATCGCCACCTTCATCTACATCCTGCATCGGCTGAAATATTGCCACTTTTATTTAAATCCTGCATCAGCTGAAATATCGCCACCTTTATTTACATCCGCCGGCTGAAATATCACCACCTTCATCTACATCCTGCATCGGCTGAAATATCGCCACTTTTATTTAAATCCTGCATCGGCTGAAATATCGCCACTTTTATTTACATCCGTCGGCTGAAAGATCGCCACCTTTATTTAAATTCTGCATCGGCTGAAATATCGCCACTTTTCTCTCTTGCACTGGCTGAAATATCGCCACCTTTATTTAAATCTTGCATCGGCTGAAAGATCGCCACCTTCTGCATTTTCATGGGCTGAAACATCGCCAATTTGTCCAAGGGCGTCATTGTTCGGAGGCACCATTTTCATAGCCCGAGAACGCCATTTCATAGCCTGCGAATCCTTTATTATACGCTTCATGGCCCAGGACGTCATGGTCTGAGGACGTCATCCTAGCCGTCCGAAGGCGAGCATTTCATGGTCCAAGGGGAACTTGCATCACGTTTAAATTTGCGCACAATATATGTTTGCATTGCTCACTTGCAAGTACACCGGCTATCAACGGTCGTCTCAGCAGAAGCGATCCCGCTCCAGTTCCCGCAGCCTACTAGACTCTGACCATCTTTCCCAATCTAAACATCGCGTCCGTTCTTTTCAAAAACCTCCATCGGCATATTCCGCCAATGGACCCTGAACTACATGTGGCCTGATTCCTGTAAGACCAGGGATATGTAGGCAGCTCAGGAACCGGAGCTCGGTCAAAACTTTCCAAAACGTTTCTTTCGGTCAAAATTGGCCATCATATCTTTACCCGACAACTCTTTCATCCTTCTCGGGTAAAGAGGGGCAGCTGTTGATACCCAATTTTTCCCTATGTATTTTCATACTCAAAAATAATTTCAAAATATCATGTGTATGCATATATAAGCATGCCCAAGAGTTTTGATATTTTTCCCTAATTTTTAAGATTTTTTAAAATCAATTTATTGTCTATTTCTATCAGTATAAAATCCAATAATTGCTCCCAGGATTATCATTTTGGGAATAATTTATTTATTCTCATATTTACACCAAAGTATATTAAGGTGATTTTTTTGCATATTTTTATATAAATTTAATTGGCATTTTTAAAGCTAAATTGCGTATACTTGCAATTATAGCCTATTTTACGATTAACAACATTTTACAATTATAAAATCATTTCCAGTATTTTTAGATCAATATTTATATATTATTAATTAGTTTAATGCTTTTAATTTGTTTTTAAAATCATTTTTAACTATTTTTATAAAATAAAACGGGGGAAATTGGCTATTTAACACATAGCCCATTCCTATTTCAATTACAGCCTCAATTTAACCCCCAATTCCACCCTAATTAAACGACCCAACTTCAAATCTTAACCCAAACCCCATGATCCGTTTTCAGACCCGCCCAACTTCTCTTTTAATCCTGGCCGTTGATCATTTTGATCAACGGCCATGATCCGTTCTTTCCTTTTTAATTCCCATACCCCCCTTAACCCTAATTTACTCTATCAGATGTGCCGCCTTTGAACTCTCTTCACCTCCCAGATCCTCTCTAGCCCTCTCCGAAACCCTAGCCCTATCCGACCTACTTCCGTCCTATTTCCATCGGAATCCATGACATTCTTGGCCAGAGGTGGCCTGTACTCACTCTCCTTCACCATTAAACCTAAGCAAACCAAAGCTCGGAGGCCGACTTCCATGGCTTCCCTTAGATCTGTCTCAGATCTGCAAGATCCATGGCCTCTCCGGCAATTCTCCGGCGAGTTCGAGCAATATAAGCCTCTTCGACTCAGGATCCGACTTTCCTCAAGACCTTCTAATTCTAGGGTCTTCTCTGCTGATTTTTAAAGTCGTCTAAGGTTCTCTACGTGCCTATTTCTTCCAGATCTGTGACATGCTTGATCTTTACTTGACGTTTTAAGGCTTTTCCCAAAATTTCCTTTTTAAAATTGTTCAAGTTCGATTTTTAGGGTTTCTGGAAAAAGCTTCTTTAAATGTTTTCTGACTCTTTTGTTCTCTCTTCATATGTGTTTTATACTCGTATGTTTATTTCTCATTATGCTCGAGTTTGCTCTCTCTTGTTTCTTTTCCAATTATACAAGACTTTTTCTATTCTTTGTTCACATGTTAACTCGAGTGTTTGTTCCTCACTCTTTGCTATATGTGTTTAATCCTGTGCTCTTTGATTTTGTTTCCCCTTACTGAGTTTTGTTGATGTTTCTGCTAAGCATGTTCTTATGTACTTTGTTTAAAACTTCTGAAATTTGTTTGAATTCCAAGTTTTTTTTTCAAGCATGACTTTGAATCGATGTGTTTGCTATCACGTATGTTTGCCTCTCAGAAGTCTTTGAAAAGGATCTCTGAGCCTCTCTCAGTGACCCTGTCTTCTCACCTCTGACTCTATTCAAAACCCTAGGTTTTGGGGTTTCTTTGATAAGTGACATTGGGGTTCCACTTTGAGACCCTAGGTTTCCAGACTCACGGTGATCCTGTAATCGAACTCAAATCCTACTTGCCTGTTGTTCTGAAACTTTCATTGTTAGACTCTTCTTTTGCTTAAACTGTATGCTTTGTATATGAGGAAAACTTCCCTTTCAAAAGATTTCACCAAGAACTGATTTTGAAATCCCTTTAATCATGCTAATGATTCATCACTGATTTATTTCGATTGAATCCCTTTTACCCTACTGGCTGTTTTCTTGGTCTTTCTGTGTAAAAATCCCATGCTTGTGATGTTTTCCTTAAATACATGATCTTGTGTATCTCTTCTGTAATTCTGTACCAGTTTGAATTATTTCTATACTTATATAACTCTTTCCTTAATTACTTGGGATTCCTTGTGATTACAATTGGATCCGGATCCTCTTGATTGATATTCGAACTGATGTCCTATTTTACTTTAATAAACACACTACTATTCCAACCTTTCCTTAATTACTCACTATATATTTGGTCTTGTTTATGCACTATGTGGTTTCCTTGCCCCTAATCAGCCTTATTAAACTGATTTTCTTCCTTATTCTGCCTTGACTAGCCGTTTGAACTAGACTCCCCAATTAAAGGAGTCCAGTTGTCTTAATTGATACTAGTTGATTGTTATTTCCATGTTTGTGCACTATTTGCCTATGTATTGCTTGTTTTCAAAAAACTATATAAGGACCTAGTCCTCCCTCTTTCATCAAGGGAATTCTCTCATAATCAGAAACACACGAAAATACACCACTCACACACGGAACTCACTTTTCGATCAATACTGTTTTTCTAATCCTGCTTTACTTGAGATCTTTTGGAACTGTTGTTTGCAATTAGGCCTTTTTTTTCGAGGCTACTTTTGCTTACTTATTTCTTTGAAACTGGTATGTCCTTTGTTTAAATATTCTGCTTCACCACCCATTGTGTTTACTTTACAGCTTCAGGCTTCTTGTTTACTTTATTGCTTACAAGTTGTAATTTGTTCTTCATATCTCTTTTCTTTGCTTCTGCTTCTGTCATGGATCCCTATCCCTATTCCCTTCTATGTGCTGAGTTAAGGTCTTGGCCTGACAGTATCCTAATTACTGCCCAGTCCATGACTTGATCCACAATGGATCCTAACTCTCAATGTTTGGCTAGCAGGCTGGTCAGGGGTGTGCCAGCATCCCAATTGCTGGGCATGACCACCCGCCTGCCGTGTCTCTCCCTGATTCCCTTCCCCCTATGCACTTACACTTACTCTTAGATTCTAAGTTCTGCCCCTCTCTTATGATCCTTGCTTTGGGACCCTGAGTTCCCTCTAAACCTGGACATCTGAGGGCTGGCATCTCCACACTGCACTATGCTCTTGATTCTGAAACGTTTTTGGAGTGTAAGCACTGCCCGGAGTCCCTTTTAGACTCTTGGGAACTTTGACACACTCCAAATATGAGAAAGTCTTTTGGAAATCTGATCCTGGAAGTTGGTTTATCTCATATTGTTGGACTTTGAGTCTGAATTAGCCTGGTTAGATGTAGCTGTAACCGCTGCTGTAATTTTTTTTTTAACTTTCTTTTGATCCATTCGGTCTGTAATAACTTTGTAATAACTATTGGGGATGGATAGTGAAAAGAGATGGGGGAATGAATGCATGTAAAGGGTAGAAAGCATGCCTATAGGATCTTCTATAATTTCTGCATTTCTGTATGTAGAAAACCTGCCTATAGGTCATTCACAATTTCTGCACTTCTGCATTTAGAAAACATGCCTATAAGTTTTTCTACGCTTCTGCACTTCTGCATTTCCGCATTTTAGAGATCATGCCTATAGGATCTTCTATAATTTCTGCATTTCTGCATGTAGAAAACCTGCCTGTAGGTCATTCACAATTTCTGCACTTCTGCATTTAGAAAACATGCTTATAAGTTTTTCTACGCTTCTGCACTTCTGCATTTCCGCATTTTAGAGATCATGCCAATAGGTTCTGCATATAAAATCATGCCTTAAGTTTTTCTGCATATACACACCATTAGGCAAACAATCTTAGGCTTAATAATAACCAACTCATTCTAGACATCATGTCTATAGGACTCTTGCATTTATATAACTGTTTTAAAACTAATGACACTTAGAGATCATGCCTATTGGAGCAAACCAACTGAATATGAATCGTCCATCTCGCTAGTAAGTCTAGAATCAGTGGTAAAGTCGTTTTAACATCTGCAGAACTTTTGTTTGTTTCTAAAATCAATAATCCTCCTTAAAATCAGTATGCCTTCTGCATTGTTAGATATCCTGATCACAGATCTCACCTAGGCAAGCCAGTAGGCAATTGATTAACTGTATCAGTTCTGATAACTACATCTAGTCAAGACTAATTCGGACTCCTCATCTGAGAAATATGTGATGAATCAGCCTATCCTACGCCTTAATTTAATTAATGACCTAACCAGTATCTGAAGTCATGCTATGTATTTGCATTTAAGTGAGGAGGCATGTCTGAGCCCTAATTGTTGTTTGTCTCCCCCTATTTGACTACATGTTTTGATTGTCGCCTAGATTTTTATCCTTTCTTGAACTTCTGAAAAGCCCCAATTCCCTTCCCTTTAGGACTAGTAGTTCCAATGCCTCCGGAACTGATAGGATCGGGACGGGTAATAGCATGCAATAAGTAACGATACCATCCCGCGCTTCAATACCTCAACGGGGTGGGAAGGGTAGACATGGAGATGATGATCACGCGATAACACCATGCGTACGATCACGCGATAACACCCTTTTAATTTTTGCACTGTCCTCTTCTTCTAAATAAAATTTTTTGCTCACCCACTTCTGTATCTGATTGTTTATATTCATTATTTGGTCCCTTTTTTTTGCACTTAGACATTCTTTCAAATAACTAGGAAATTACCTATTCAAAATTTCAGCATGCTTAGTAACCATTATACATATCTACTTGAGGTCCTTATGTGAAATTTGTCTTGTATGCTTACTTGTTTTAAAGTCACAATTGTAGCATGGCCGGGAACCACACTAGTGAATCTTGAGGGGTGCCTAACACCTTCCCCTCGAGATAATTTCTAGCCCTTACCCAAACTCTGGTTTTTCATCTCAAACCCTTCTTAGTGTCCTAATGCACTTGATCATTAGGTGACGACTCTTCAAACTCCAAAAACCCAATTCCCAAAAGGGAAAGGAGTTGTCCGCCCAAATGTCGTAAACCCGATTTCGCCTTTTAAAAGAGGAAAAAGGTGGCATTCGACACTACTATCGATCAATACCTGGATCTACATAAAAAAAATATGCAGAAGTGTAGTATGAGCACACCACAGCAGTGCTCGGTAAGTATCAAGACTAACCTCGGTGAAGTTGTGACGAAGACTAGTCAAGACACCCACTGGTCAAATAAAACTGAACAAGCATAAGTATAGGAATGACAGTACATGACATCTATCTAAGGACTACGCGATATGACTAGCAACATAGCAACTGCAATAAGGAAGGAAAAACAGCAAGTAATAGCGGAACACCATAATAAGACACAGAAGAATGCACGGAAACACAGCCCAAATCCAAAAAATCACAATGCAGTCAAGGCAAGTAGTAACTCAACAACTGCAATAGTTTTCACATCAGGTCTTAGCCAACAAACCACAGTAATTTAGTCAAATCCTTCATGTGTAAACTTTCACCCGTAAGTTTTTAAAATGAGGTCTTTAGAATATAATCCTTTCCAATAAGAAATTCCTTTTGAAATATACTTCTTTCAAATAAATATCTTTCAAACATAATTCTTTGAAGATAAATACTTTTCAATTATAAACTTATCAAATAAATAACCTTCTCAAATAAATATCCTTCAAGCATAGTCCTTCTAAGATCAATATTTTTCAAATATAAGCTTTTCAAATAAATATCCTTCAAACATAGTTCTTTCAAGATAAATACTTTTCAAATATAACTTTTCAAGTAAATTTCCTTCGAGTATAAGTCACCATGTGACACTTCAGCATAGGAGATTAGCAGCTCCGAACACAGATATAACAATAGGAAAATCTACCGAGATACCGTCCCGTAGTCTCGAATTAATTATGCAGTACAGGGGGATCTCCCGGAATACATCCGTAGTTCCAAAATAAATATGCAATGCTGGGGGATCTCTCAGAATACGTCCGTAGTCCCAAGGTAAATATGCAGTGCTGGGGAATCTCCCGGATTACGTCCGTAGTCCCAAAGTAAATATGCAGTGCTGAGGGATCCCACGGAATACGTCCGTAATCCCAAAGTAAATATGCAGCGTAAACAACATCGATAATAGTTATAGCACGACAGAAAACTCGTACATCACCACAACAAGTACAAAAGCAACAATGACCGTAATACAAGTACGCCGAGTAAATCAACTCAAGAAATTCAAATCACAAGGAAACGGTAGAACTCATTCACAAAGAATAACCACAGTAAAGAGTGCTAGGCGTAAAGAGAACAGCTTAACAAGGGAAAAGCAAAAATGTAGCAACGATTCCACAATATTCAAGTCAACAATAAGAAGCCAACACGAGTCAAATAGTTCCAAACAAAGGCAAGTCATCTAAGATATAGGTTATCTAAACTCCTTTTGAGGTTGAGTAATTACGAGGGGTATTCAACAATTCAATTAAGGATAAGCAACAGAAGATAATCATAACTCCAATTAAGACTAAACAATTATAGGATGAGATAATAATAATTTCAAATAAAGATAAGCAGTTATGAAAATATAGCATGACGATAGAAGAGGTAAAATCTTCAGTTATGTCAAATAAGAGTCAAATAGAAAGTAAGAGTGAATCCTAAAGCAATTATCTCTAATCAAGGCATGTAGAGGTGAAACTAGCAAATAGGAACTCAAACGTGTATCAAGAACAACTTCATACACGATGAATACAAGGACCTAAGAACCCTAAAAGACCAACTTCCCACAAATAAGTCTGAGCACGCACTCGTCACCTCGCGTACATGGACTATAATCAACATAAAGGACTCAAATCCTAAGGGGTAGCTCCCCCACACAAGATTAGGCAAGATATTTACCTCGAACCGCTCAAATCAATCCGAAACCATGCTCTTGCCACGAGTATCCAACTCTGAATGGCCCAAATCTAATCAAATCAATTGCATAATGTAAGTATAACTACAAGTAATTACTTTAGCTAATGCATTCAAAGCTAAGGCGGGAAAATAGGAAGAATGCCCAAACAGTCTCCCCGGGCCCATGACTCGAAATCGGGTAAAAGACACAAATTACGAACACCCATTCACTCACGAGTCCAATCACACTAGTTTCACTCAAATCCGGCTTCGAATCGACATTCAAATCCCAAAAATTCATTTTATGAAGTTTCTACAATTTTTCCCCAAATTTCCACCTCAAAGTACTAATAAAATGATGAAATCATTGATATATTCATGTATATTAACCAAATCCAAGTTAGAATCACCTACCCCAATGAATTTCTTGAAAAACCCACGAAATATCGCCACAAACCGAGCTCCCTAGGTCAAAAATGTGAAATAATGCCCTAAACCCCATTTATATAGTGCACCCTCTGAACTCCACTACGCGGTCCGCAAAATTTCAAGCGCGGCCGCGCCTCCCAGCTCATGCGGTCGCGAAAAAATGGTGCGGCCGCACTTCTGGTGGCTGTACTGACAGGCTCTAGTATTTTGGCCATAACTTTCTCTACAGATGTCTGAATGATGATTTCTTTACCTTTCTGGAAACTAGACACAAAGTGATAAATTTCGTTTTTGGATCATCTCAAATTTCTTGTAGATCAAAAGATATAGGATTCCGAAGTCGGAGCAGCGGATCTGCAGAACTTCCCCTAGAGTGCGGCCGCGGCCAAAATTATGCGGTCCGCGAAATTATGCCGAGGACCGCGAAATTAAGCCGAGGTCTGCGAATTCAAAGCACCAGAACCATGCCTGAGTTCCGGTAATGCCAGGATTCGCTCAAAACTCACCCCGGAACATACCCGTGGCCCTTGGGATCTCGTCCAAGCATACCAACAACTTCTATGCCCAAACACGGACCCGCACGAGGTCTCAAATCACATCAAACCACGACAAAACTATGAATCGCACCATGAATCGAGCTTATGAACTTTCAAATCTTCCAACTTCTAAAACTCATGCTGAAACATATCAATTCAACCCGAAAATGACGCCAAATTTTGCAGACAAGTTCCTGTTGACATAACGGAGCTGTTCCAACTCTCGGAATCGCATTCCGACCCGGGTATCCCCAAAGTAGACCGTTGGTCAAACCTTTCCACTATTCAACTTCAACTTTTGCCAAAATGCCTCGAGTTACCCTACAGACCTCCAAATCCAAATTCGGACGCACGCCTGAGTTCAAAATTACCATACGAGGTTGTACAAGACCTTATGCCGCCGAACGGAACTTGAATTCTCAAAGCGACCGACCGGGTGGTTACATTAATATTTAAAAAATTGACCGAAATCGGTCGGTTAATTCGGCCGGTCATTTTAAAATATCGACCGAATTCGGTCGGTAATTATATTTTTTAATAAAACCGACCAACTTTTGTCGGTTATTTTCGTGCGAAAATGTAATTAAAGAGTATAAATGAAATAAAAGACAGTCTTAAAACAAAAGCACCAATGGTCTAGTGGTAGAATAGTATCCTGCCACAGTACAGACCCCGGTTCGATTCCCAGATGGTGCATTTTTTAATTACATAATTAAAATACCGACCAACTTTGGTCGAAAAAAACCGACCAATTGTGGCCGGTTATTTCAGCAATTTTTTTCTTTAATTTAATTGACCGACAAAAGTTGGTCGGTAATTTCAGACCAACTTTGGTCGGTATTGCCTTTCGACCTTCAAAATACCGTCCACGCATAAACGGTCGCGTTTTGGACAGTTATGGGCCATTACCGACCCACTTTGGTTGGTTTTTTTAGACGGTTTTGCCCGAATTTTTAGTAGTGATATTTTACGCTTTATATATCAAATTAAACAACAAGATAAAATAGGCTTGGAGTCTTTTGGAAGCTAATTTTTTATTATTTACTATAATCAATTAGATAAAGGAAAATTAAGAAAATAACTAAATCAAGGCACCAGCACTGAGTCTGTCAAGTCTAGAACAAAAAAATGACTAGTTTGGGGGAAAACATGTCGTATGCTGGAAAAAAATGACAATAAGACCTAAACTATAAAGAGTAAAATGCACATAAAACTAGTGTAGACTGGCAGGTTCGAACCTAGCAACCCGCGTCGACACGTTCTCAAACCCGTCCTTTGCCAAAGCAACCATCACAAGTTTTGTTTGCAAGGTGCTTTCTTATTAAATTTGTTGATTTAGTCATATTTTCAATATAATTATATATACTCTGCGACGGGGTTAATGGATGCTCCAGCACTCGCAAGACTGTATGTAGATCCGCCTCTGGATAAACAAATGCTTAAGGTGTAACGACTATCAAATATCACGAAAAGTGATTTGTTCATCTGATAAGAGACTGTATTCATGCTCTTTACCACATCAACATCCAAGAAAATAACGATTATCAAATAACCAAGTTTAGGGGCTAATTAAGACTACAAATAGTTTAAAGATGCAACTAATAATTGTGCCAAATTTAAAAAAAAGTTAGGTATTCTTCCTAGAAAAACAAAATTAAGAGTTTTGGAATTTGTAATTTTTAAATATAACATGTTATTCTCATAATCATCAAATTAAAGAGGGTCATTATGGGTAAAAACAAAAAAAAAAATAAGTAAAATTCAGTTGAAAAATAAAAAGATACTATTCTTTTTTTAATGAACTAATAAAAACCTAGTGCCCCATAAATGAAATAAAGGGATTACAACAGTTTATGTCACGCCCCAAACCTGAAGAGGCGTGGCGGGCACCCGGTGCCATAATCGGCCCGAGCGTACCACTCTGTAACTGTAAACTCTCGAGGAGTAATCCTCAACTTAGGCCGATGAGGCCATATCTGAATCATTTGAAAATAACGTTTATAACCAGCAATACCAAACTAAACATATACATAGGGCTGGTAAAGCCACAATAGTGATATAAAAAATGTACAGGACTCGTCTACAAGCCTCTAGGGATAACTGCACGGTATCATAGTCGGGACAGGGCCTCGACCTACCCATCAAACCTGTATATAAAATTGACTCCAAGGTATAGACCTAGTAACTCCGAGGAAGTGGAGCTTACCAACCAAGCTGATGTTTGACTTTGTCTACTGGGAGGTCTATCCATCTGTCTATCAGGACTTGCAGGCATGAAATGCAGCCTCCCCAGCAAAAGGGACGTCAGTACGAAATAATGTACCGAGTATGTAAGGCAACAGAATAACTGAAAGTTGAAACTGAACTGATAATATAATAACTGAAAGTACCTAAGAGTCAAATATAATTGAAAATATGCTTACCTGCTGATACTGACTCACCACTCACAATGTAATAAGTAAAATAGTTGTTTGGCCCTATAAGGCTCTGTATGTGTAACTGCTCTGCCGTAGTAGGCTCGCTCATGGGCGTTCTGCCATACTAGGCTCTATATCTCGGCCATTCTGGGCTGGCTCATAGGCGCTCGGCCATAGTAGGCTCGATATATAACTTACCATCTGATCGGAGGTTGCCCAATAGGGGCCTGCCCATCGATTTTAGCTTGATGGTGATGAAAATACTGTAATACTGTATATATAGACTCTCTACTCTTTTGGCTGAAAGAGGACAAAACTAAACTAAATATGAAGTCCCGATAATGGAGAATGCTAAAACTTATGAGACTAGGAAAATGTACATAAATTCAGAAATATGAACTTCTCCTTAGGTCTCGTTATCAAACACATGTAGTTACTGGATCATGCCAAAATGAAGGAAAGGTTAGCCTTAACATACCTTAACCTCGTTGAGTGCTTAATAGCTTCCAAGCAACTCTTTAAACAACTGAACTCAGTCTACCATAGCATAAAGAGATTCAAAATCACTGCTGAGTAAAGGCTAAGTCTGTAACTTAAGCTAGTAGCTCGTTAATGTAAATTTGGGCAGCATCTCCCTTGTAAAAAGGGCCTTCTCCAATACCATATAACAACAGCCCAACAATACCAATCAATCTACACAACAACAAGTGCACAAACGTCACCCACAAAACTGCTATTTAACACGACGAGCGGCAAGCTTGGATTGGAACCAAACCCCAACTCTTTTTCTTATCTCCCCTGTACTTAAAACACTATCAATAGGTCCAGCATATAAACATACATACTGACATGACATTCCAACCTTATATCCATCATAAAAGTAACATCAAACAACCCCACAAGATAAAACAACGACATGAACAACTTCTAGGTATTGTGTGGTTGCTTCTTCTCTTATTTACAATATCATCAACATACTCAACATATTGACAAGTGTAAAAACACTAAGAACATTATAACCAAGCTATTCCCCACAATTTCCAGCCATATGAAGTAATATACACAACTCAAAAATAGTCCAATAAGAGACAACAATTTCTTATACAACTTCAAGTTCTATCTTGTAATTCTTCCTCCAAATAACTTAACCAACACATAGATAAGATTAATCCCAAGAAATAAGGTGTTATACATACCTTAAATGATCTTAAAAAACTCGAACCAAAGCTACCCTTAGCATACAAGCACCCTTAATCACATCACAACACCATGGAAACTCTCTTATTCACTTAGGCTAACTTTTGAGGTTAGGTTTAGGTAAAACACCCTTTGATTCGACTTGGAACCCTTGAGAACTGTTAGAGAGGTGTTGAGAGAGTTTGGAAACTGTCCATGGTCGAAAGTGACCAAAAATAAGCCGTCCAAGCCCTTTAAAATGTTCAAAGGTCGTCCACCGCCTAAGTGGGTCCCATTGGGAGCTGCTTGCGCGGTTTCGCGAAAACGCGAATATCTCTCTAATCCAATATCGTATTGGCAAACGGTTTAATGAGTTAGAAACTAGACCCTTCAATTTTGTAGGTGGATTATCCCGTAATTCCAAGTATATTGGGAGAAAAGCTCAGCTACATATGACCTAATTTTCAGCATATTTATGAATGTAACTTGTGATGACCTTTTCTAACCTTTGTCCCACAACTCGCTTGACTTCAAAACATAACACATGACTATCATACGACCAAAATAACCCATAACATAATCTCCTTGTAATGTTAAGTACCCTAATCTCACCCCAAAAGTACATGTTATAACATTCCCAACTTTTCGACTTTCGACGAAACTTATTTTCTTCAATTTGTTTAGCTTCTAAGCCTTCAAACCCTCTTGGTACTTGGTATTCATGATCATACATATTTGTAACCTCCATGTTAACATGATTAACTAACTTTGTAAACTTTTCAAAGATGATTTCATTTTTGAGCTTACATCAATTGACTTACGACGTACTCTTACGTACGAAAACATGGGGTGTAACATCATTCCCCCCCCCCCCCCGGAAAATTTGTCCTCGAATGTTAGCTGATGCGCTTATTAGTCTTATAACCCATAGTTGTTACGAATATTTTAATACTGTCCTTGCCATCTAGGCATCTGTTCTGTGAATATATCCGAAGGCCAGGGCATTCCCCCATTAGGCCTCTTTCTCACACCACAACTTGTTGTCGGAATTCTTCCAATCTCGTAACTGTTGCGAGCTTCTGTCATGCAGTCTCTACGACTTTGTCCTTGTATGTGTGCCTATGCGACTGTTTTGTCCTTTTTCCTCCAGTATTTAGCCAATCTCCAGGCCTCATTTTGGGAACATATACAGAACTATGACATGTTGTTCCTCCCGGTATATATAGGTGTACTAATGTTCTTCCTTCAATACTTTGGTAAACTTACGACTATTGTTATATCTTGTTTCGTAGCCTTGTATATTTATCCTTATGGCTTTACTACATCTAGGTAGGTTATACTATACCATAACACTTACTTCGGTTTACCGAGGTTTGCTACCCAACTCTAGGTTACTCTCTCGCTGCTTATCCTATATGTATAAATCTAAGTCCTTTAGTTCTCCTCATTACTGTTCATCTTAAGAATGACGGTCTAATCTCATCTCATACTTTGGAACTTTTATCCGCCTATTGTTGATTCACTTAATGTTTATCTATAATCTACCATTGAAAACTTGAAACATCTTACGTAATACATTGTCTTTAGGGCTCACGTCTCATTGGGTAACATCTGAAGTCATTTGCTCGATCCACCTAGGGACAATACAATACTTTATTAACCGTATTTCATAGCATCCCAACGTGGTTCATCTTATGGGGGTATTCTAATCCTGTGCAATGATGAAATCCCCTTTTCTCTAAATCATTACTCAATCGAAGGCCTAAAAGTCATCCACTTATCATTTTTCACAATTACACCCTTATTCTACTACCAGCGCAACATTCCCTCTTTTCTAAATGCTCTTAGTCTTAAACTCCTCCAAGTTCATTTAGGTTGTACTGAGTTTTTTTTTATAACTTACAGAAACCATCAGCTCTGTTGTTTTGATATGTTTAATCCCGAGGACTTACCTATTCTCGTCACCTTCTCACTTATCTTTTCTTATCCTTACTCCCGTCTACCTAAAACCTTGTCGCTCTACCATACTTTAGCTTGAGACCTACACATATATTTCTACTACTCGCAGCATTCCTTTAACTTGATAGCACCACAGATTTTCTTATGTTATTCTAGAACCTCAAGCGAGACATCACGTCGTCTCTAACTCTTCTTTACTCTCTTAACTAGACTTCTTGGTACCTAGAAACCATAGGCTAGAAGATATGCCACTGACGACACAACTATCGTTTGTGGATACTAAATCACACCATTTCTAACCCTCTATTTGAAGTATGCACTATTCACAACCTTCTGCACTCGAGTATCTCGTACCTTCTTCACCTTTACCTTACTTACCTTTAAATCTAGCATCGTATTTTCTGTTTCTTTCATAACTAGCCTTCCACATAGGTGGAATTCACATCCACAACTTGAAGCTTTACTATAATACTTGCACCTCTAGTGCATATATAATCCAGTGAGAGCTTCATACTTACTCCTTATGAGGCTGGTACTTTTCTAACTGGCTTTATTGTAGAGCCACTATGGAATATGGCTGATGTACTATCTCTCTTGTACCTCAGATATTAAGAGTATATTTGTAGTGTTTTGAATCATGATTTCTATATTTAGTTGGGTCTAATAATAAGACTCCTGATTCACTTAGCTGATGTAACTCTTTAGTTTCCTCTTCTCTCTCAGCCTTAAGTAGGCTTAAGATATCTTCCGATCTGTGGTCTCAGGGTATTATTTATTACTTTCGCCTTTCGTGGATTCTATGGAACATCCATAATATAATCTTCTAACAATTCAAGCCTTTGTCTGTGAGGTGGACTCCATTCTTTCTTTTAACTTATATAGAAGTCTTCTATAGTTGTAGGAATGTCAACATATATGTTGCATGGATAATACTCCGAAATCTTAAGTGTGTTCATAATGTAACTAACTTTGGGTCATTGATCAAATAATTCCTTTCGCGCCTTTTCAACTTTCTTTAAAAAGTAAGCAATTACTTTTCCTGGTCGTTCTGCCACTTGTTGCATGAGTACTTGTCTTATCTTAGTGCCCACACCTATTGGAATTTCATGCAACTCATATGATCTCGAATATTACTTTTTTTTCTCGTTCATTAGCCACGATAAGTGCCACTTTCTTATGGAGTGTATACAATATTGTAGTGAGACTGTTGTTATAAGATCATTTCCCCTTTAGGTCACTATGCTTAGCTTGAAGCCTTCTTTCTTATTTTCTCAACTAGTCTTTCGTTGCAATACTTAGGGAAAACCCTCCGACTCTTGTAAATCTGCGAGCTTAGTACATTGTATACCTCACGGAATTTCTGATGTTCTTACTCTCCTATCATTATCCTTAGTTACTTACCTCCACGCCCTTGTGCTCGTAGGGTTGCTTCCGAATTGAAATTTCGATTGTCTCCCTAGTGGCACTCTCTTTTATTTCCGTAACACTTATGCGATACCTTTTACTACCCCAAACTCCTATCTGAATATTTCTCAAGGATCACGATGTCGTATCTGCAAGACTGAATTTCCTATGTTGGGTTTCACTACGTTTATCTTTGCATGATCTACTGATTTATTTGAGACCTCTTGTCTAGCCATAACTAAGATCTTCTTGAATCAACTACTAACTCCTCGTGAGTCCATGCTCATATTTATTGTCTGTGTAACCTCTCTTGGGTTATGTCTTTTGTCATAACTTACCTTTTCCACTGGCTCCTAATATATCAAGTGTTCATTCGCACTTTTTTATCAATAACATCTGGAGTGGGAACCCTTACTGCCTCTCCCCGACATCGTGCTTGCATAATGTTCTAGAGTCGTAGCATATCTGTAGGATCTGAATAAATGCAATATCATTCCTTTCGCCATTTTACCGCATTCTTCCTTTACTCTTCCATAGTTACTTGAACCACTTAACTCTGACTTAATACCATATCACACCATCTTCCCCCCTTTTAGGGGAGTATTAACATTTAATGCTATGAAGAATTACTTATAAATATTTTACCTCTTCATCTTCGACGTCATTTCACGTCTTCATTGACTCTTACTCGCCTTGTGGTAACCCTTTTGTACCAAGGATAATTGAATATCTTATGCACGATGGTGACACCTAGTGTAACTAGCACATTTAGTCCCTTAAGCTTAACTTTGCTCAAAGCTTTTGCTTTGGTGGAGCATCTTCCTGAGTGACCTTTAAAAGTTATTCTTCTGTTGTCCATTCTATTATTGTTGGAATGTTTTATCTTTGAAATTCTCTTAATGTCGACTATTATCACATCATTCGATCCCTAATTGATGTTCAGTTTATCATGTTCATTATCCCGTGCTGATTTCTATTACTCCGGGGGTCTAAATTTTTGTTCTGGTAATCACGTTGGACTCACCAGCTCATTTCTCGAAATGAGGATATGACTTTTGGCCTATACTCTTTTATTGTCTCAAGGCCTGTCACCTCTTGTCTTTTCCTTCACTTGACTATAGACTCTGTCATCATATCATATTTTAATTTACCATTATCATCCATTTATCACATCTTACTCATAATACTTCATTTACTCTCTTCTTATTCTCCTGCTAATATTTTCGTCTATTACCTTATTCTGAAAACTTCAACAAAACATTCTTTCACTTTTAGCTGCCCTTGCTCTATCCGCTGGCTCTTCGGGTCGCCTAGCATTCTCTCTTTAGTAGGGACCGGAGCCATACAAAGGTAAATATTTATCCCTTCTGCGATTCTAGTGCCAATCTTCTAAATTTTTCTGGACATTCTAGTATTCATATCTAAATGTACTACTCTAGAGTGCACCATTGGGGTGTCTCACAAGGAGAACTATTACCACGTTAGCAATATCCTTCGGAAATGTCAGCTAATGCTAATAATCCATCTACCATTTTGGGTTACTCTAAGCCCAGCTAGATCATTATATCCCATCCTTCTCTTAAACAATATATGTTAGCTCCCACAGGGCATAACTAAGATGGGTGTGGCCAATTGTACGTACCTCTGTTACTGTTGACGGTAACTCAAATACTTATATTTCTCTGCTTGAATTTTAAATACTGATAATCTTCACTAACTGGGCACCTCGTACCTTTCTCCACCTTGCTTCTTTTACTTATTGAAACTTGTATCTACCTTCTGATTCTCTCGTTTCTTTTTACCATATGGGTGGATAAATATTCATGCCTTAAGGCTCCTTACCAAGAAGCTTACACGTCTTAGTACACACAGATCTTCTGAAGACCTCACATTTACTCATCATAAGCATGCAAAATCGAGTTCCTCTGACTCAACTCTTCCACAATCACATTCAATCTCTTACCAACTATCTTTCTGGATGTAGGTATCAATGTATTATGAATAAAAAAAATTAGGAGTTTGAATTCTTACAACCGAGCTCTACCACACGACCTAGAGTAATAAGAAAAAGTAATAGTCCTAAATGTCATGTAGCCTCCTGCTTATAAGTGTGGTGCACAACACACCCATAAATAAGACTCTACTTGACTCGGCTTGTAGACTCCGTAGGATAGAACTGCTCTGATACCAAGTTTGTCATGCCCCAAAATCTAAAGAGGCATGGCCGACACCCGGTGCCATAATCGGCTCGAGCATACCACTCTGTAACTATGAACTCTCGAGGAGTAATCCTCAACTTAGGCCAGTGACGCCATATTCTGAATCATCTGAAAATAACGTTTACAACCAGCAATACTAAACTAAACATCTACATAGGGCTGGTAAAGCCACAAAACTGATATAAAAAATGTACAGGACTCGTCTACAAGCCTCTAGGGATAACTGAACAGTATCATAGTCGGGATAAGGCCTCGACCTACCCATTAAACCTGTATATATAAAATGGACTCCAAGGTATAGATCTGGTAACTCCGAGAAAGTGGAGCTTACCAACCAAGCTGTTGTTTGACTTTGTCTATTGGGAAGGTCTATTCAGTTGTCTATCAGGACTTGCAGGCATGAAATGCAGCGTCACCAGCAAAAGGGATGTCAGTACGAAATAATGTACCGAGTATGTAAGGCAGCAGAATAACTGAAAGCTGAAACTGAACTGATATAATAACTGAAAGTACCTGGGAGTCAAATATAATTTGAAAATATGCTTACCTGCTGATACTGACTCATCTCTCTCAATATAGTAAGTAAAACAGCTATCCGCCCCTATAAGGCTCGGTATGTGTAACTTCTCTGCCGTAATAGGCTCGTTCATAGGCGCTAGGCCATACTAGGCTCTGTATCTCGGCCATTCTGGGCTCGCTCATAGGCGCTCGGCCACAGTAAGCTGGGTATATAACTTACCATCTGATCAGAGGCTGCCCAATAGGGACCTGCCCATCGATTATAGCTCGATGGTGGTAAAAATACTGTAATACTGTATATATATATATATATGTACAGACTTNATATATATATATATATATATACACACACACAATCTCTGCTCTCTTGGCTGAAAGAAGAAAAAACTAAACTGAATATGATGTCCCGAATGAGACTAGGAAAATGTACATAAATTCAGGAATATGAACTTCTCTTTATGTCTCGTTATCAAACACATCTAGTTACTGATCATGCCAAAATGAAGGAAAGGTTTAGCCTTAAAATACTTTAACCTTGTTGAGTCCTTAATAGCTTCCAAGAAACTCTTAAAACAACTCAACTCAGTCTATCATAGCATAAGGAGATTCAAGATCGCTACTGAGTAAAGGCTAAGTCCGTAACTTAAGCTAGTAGGTCGTTTATGTAAATTTGGGTAGCATATCGCCTGTAAAAAGGGCCTTATCTAATACCATATACCAACAGCCCAACAACACCAATCAATCTACACAACAACAAGTGTACAAATGTCACACACAAAACTGCTATTTAACATGACGAGCGAAAAGCTTGGATTGGACCAAACCCCAACTCTTTTTCACATCTCCCCTGTACTTACAACACCATCAATAGGTCCAACACATAAACATATATATTGATATGACATTCCAACCTTATATCCATCAAACAACCCCACAAGATAAAACGACATGAACAACTTCTAGGTATTGCGTGGTTGCTTCTTCTCCTATTTACAACATCATCAACATACTCAACATATTGAAAAGCATAAAAACAATAAGAACATTATAACCAAGGTATTCCCACGATTTACAGCAATATGAAGTCATATATACAACTCCAAAATAGTCCAATAACAGACAACAATTTCTTATACAACTTCAAGTTCTATCTTGTAGTTCTTCATCCAAATAACTTAACAAACACATAGATAAGATTAGTCCCAAGAAATAGGGTGTTATACATACCTTAAATAATCTGAAAAACTCGAACCAAAGCTTTCTCTGGCATACAAGCACCCTTAATCACATCACAACACCATGGAGACTCTCTTCTTCACTCAGGCTAACTTTTGAGCTTTGATTTAGGTAAAACACCCTTGGATTCAACTTGGAACCCTTGAGAACTGTTAGAGAGGTGTTGAGAAAGTTTGGAAACTGTCCTTGGTCGAAAATGACCAAAAATAAGCCGTCCAAGCCCTTTAAATTGTTCAAGGGTCATCCACTGCCTAAGTGGGTCCCATTGGGAGCTCCTTGCGCGATCACGCGAAACGCGAATATCTCTCTACTCCAATGTCGTATTGACAAAAGGTTTAATGTGTTAGAAACTAGACTCGTAGTTCTTCAAATTGGTAGGTGGATCATCCCGTAGTTCCAAGTATATTGGGAGAAAAGCTCAGCTACATTTGACCTAAGTTTCAGCACATTTATGAATGTAATTTGTGATGACCTTTTCCAAGTTTTGTTCCACAACTCGCTTGACTTCAAAACATAACACACGACTATCATACGACTAAAATAACTAATAAAATAATCTCCTTATAATGTTAAGCACCCTAATCTCACCCAAAAAGTACATGTTATAACATTCACAACTTGTCGACTTTCGACGAAACTTATTTTTTCAATTCGTTTAGCTTCTAAGCCTTCAAACCTTCTTGGTACTTGGTATTCATGATCTTAAATATTTGTAACCTCCACGTTAACATGATTAACTAAATTTGTGAACTTTTCAAAGATGACTTCATTTCTGAACTTACATCAATTGACTTACAACGTACTCTTACGTAAGAAATCATGGGGTGTAACAGTTTAAATTGGATATTTGATAGCATAATTTTTCTTAACATGAGTAGTATAATTTTGGAACTTATTGAAACGAGAAATATAGCCTCAAGGAGTTAGGGGTCTGTTTAGCTATATAGGAAAGTTAGAGGGGTCACATTAGTTCAGTTTGTTAGAGTTGGTTATAAGTACTGTTAGTGCAAAATGTAACTAACACTAATTCATTTTCCTAATACACGCTTCTCTCTTCTCTCTTCTTCCTCTCTTCCTCTCTCAGGTCTATGCCCTAGATGGCTATGGTGATTGTAAGATCTGTATGTTATTAGATCTGTGTAGCTCGAAGCTCACTAGTTAACAGAACTTGTAGTTTTAAACCTATCGTGATTGTATGACTTAAAAATATGTTATTTGCAATAAAAGTTTAAAGTTACATAAAATATAAAAATATATTATTGTCTTTGGAATATAATAGGCTAATATGAAAATGATGTCACGTAAAATAAAATAGAAGATGTACTATAATTTAAGTTATATATTACAACAATTAAGCCACTGACAAATGATCCGTGAGTTTCGGATCTCGCCACATGCAATTCTGCGTATTGCATCAGAAAACGTATCTTTGTCTAGTTATCTAATACTCTATTTGTGTAGATAGAATCAAATGATAGTTTGAATGATAATTTAGTATCTACTACTAATATATAAGTAAGTAGTAAGTGAGGATAAGAAGGGACCTGATGGTCAACATGTTCGCTTCGTCACAAAGGCATTTTTATTATTTTATAATGTTTCACTGTCAGGCACAACATTTAATAATGTGGGATTCATTAAGATTCTCATCACATGTAGTATTAATTTGTACTTTAGTGTCTATGTGATATCCACGTGGCTAAAGCTACTTTAATGACTATTGAGTGTAATTTTATCCATACCGTAATTATTTAACTTGAGGGACTGCTTGATTTAGTTTAAGTTCAGTATATGTAAATTAATCCACCATGTTTAAAAGTTTAGAGACTACATACAAATACTTACCTTGAAATTTTATGTTGAGATCTTACATAAAATTTTGAAAACCTTTTATTGGTTTGGCATTTCTATGTGATTAGCTTTTTGAATTGTCTTTATTTTAATTACATAAAATATAAATTATTTTATGGAGAGTAAATCCACAACTTATGAAATAAAATTATAACCTTGTTATGGATGTGCCAACTACATTACGAAATGGTAGTACTATAATGCTCAAGAATATTGCAGTTGCTTCAGTACCTTGTAAGTGATAAATAAATTGAAAAACTTAAGATACAAAATCAAGTTTAAAAGAAAAATACAATTATAGATGAATTAACTTTTTTGGCTCAACGTTCTAAAGGCACTGCACTTAAAACAATGAAAAGTTGCGAAAGTCAACAAGTTAAATCCAAATTTTTAATATACTAAAATTACTGTATGAACTTAAAGGCAAGTGATAACATTATTATTTATATAAAAAATAGGGTTAGAAGTAATACCTGCACGATTTTTAAAATAAATAAACACTAACTTGCAACTTAACATTCAGATAATTTTAACTTGCCATAAATTTATATCAAAATTACTTCACAATGTAACTAGAAAAGAACAACGCCTAGGGGCAAAAGATGCTTGTATAAGAACTGTTACTTGGCCAAAAATGCATGTATAAGAACTCTTACTTTCTCTTTTAATTTTCCTCCAGTCCCTAATGAATAAAAGAAAGAGTCAGATAAATAATACTCAAAAGCTATTTAAAATAGAGACAATTTGCAAGTTTCAACTTCTTCTTTTGGCACATATTTAAGGAATAATAAAAGAAAAAGTGAAAATATTAAAACTATCTACCAGAAATTATGTACCTTAGTTTGACCAATATTCTATTGACCTCACCAAATTTAAGATAATTAAAAGTAATAAAGTAAGTTAACTCTGTCATTTTGTCGAGTACTAACGGCATCAATTGTGTGCACAATCGAAATTTTTTTCAATATTTTTTTTTCTTTGATTAATGTAATTTCTCAAACAAAAATGTATGCATTCCAACAAATTATATTTTAAAATCCCACGCTTTCATTTTTGTGCATACACCACTATTTTTGTTCGAAATTAATATTTCTCTATTTGGTAGTTAAGTTAAACAGACCAAGAGATCAATATCAAAATTATTTAATTATTCTACAAAAAATGGTTCCTGAAAATTTTTATAGCAGTATCATAAAATGTAGACCACGACAAATAATTGCCAAAGAAAATTTACAATAGTATTAGAAAATGTAGATCACAGTCTATAGTTCCCAAAGAAAATTTATAATAGTATCGCCGCAAGATGTAGATCACAACACATGCTTATGATAGTAGGAATAACAAATGTAGACCCAAAATTTTTAATATTTTGGAACAACAGCTCAAATTTAAAATATAGGGATCTTTATACAAATAGCCGGCCATATTTACTGTTTATTTTTTTAATCTATATACATAGATTATACGTTAAATATATATAATTATACACATGTAATACATAAATTATACATATTATACATTCACCGGCTATTTTTAGTTTAAGCAATTGAATAGACGACTATTTGAATGACCTCAAATTTTTTGTGAAAATCTACTGCATTATAGTGTTATTGGGCCCGTGCTCAGCACGGGCTATCTCTAACTAGTATTTTTATAAGCTTTGGTCTCTTCGCTTAAAAATTTGCGACTTAAGTTAGCATATATAGGAAAATGATTTTCACCCATTTGTACTAATGGAGTTTCATATTCTATATAGGTAAATAACTAATTAACCTTGTATTCCTAGTGATAGTGGGATTGTCTACGTACCCATGCTTAAATGATCAAGTGATAGATTACCCCTTGTATATGTTTTACAAACTTTTCATACGTCAATGCATAAATTGCTCAAGATGACAATTTAAAAAACACATTGCTCCATAGTATCAAACAAAAGAGTAGCTTGCACACTATGCTCTTATTATCCGCGAGAATTATATTAGAGAAGGTCGGGTATATCACATTTGATATACTGTGTGCAGTCTTACTTTATATTTTCACACGAGGTTATCTTTTAACTTGAACTCATGATCCCTTAGTAACATGACGACAACTCTTACTGTTACGAAATATTATGATCAAATTCATCTGGTAATATGAGTGATGAAAGAATCAAACTCTTTGCGAGTGACACCACCTTCACCCACAGCCTTCTTGACACCAAAACCCAACTCTTCTGCTCTCTTCCTCATCTCTTCTCCTTCTTCCGATGCCATCAAAATTCTCACTGCCTTTTCAATCTCAGTGGACACAACTAAATCATCTCTTCGAGCCCAATCCTTTACAACAATCCCAACTTTTAGTATTTTCGTTATCAACACTGTGTTCCTCGGTTGATCCGAATGCATCGGCCATGCTACTATTGGAACTCCCGTAGAAATACTTTCTACGCACGAATTCCATCCACAATGACATAAAAAACCGCCCGTCGAAGAATGTGCTAATATTTCTAACTGCGGTGCCCAATCTCTTACAATTATTCCTTTTTCTTTCACTCTCTCTTCAAACCCTTTTGGCAATTCAATTTTTTTAATAAAATCTTTAGAGAAAATATTCTCTTTATCAGCATCTCTCAATACCCAAATGAACTTTTGCTGACTTTTCTCTAAGCCAATTGCTATTTCCTTGATTTGTTCATCAGAAAATGAAGAAGTGGTTCCAAATGACACAAAAATCACTGACTTTGGTACTTGTTTGTCTAACCAAACCAATGACTTGTGTCGTTGTTGGTGGGTCCCTTGGATAACAACTGGATTAAATGGGCCAAGAGCCCACTGCTTTTGGCCTTTACTAATTTGTTCCTTAGACAGCAAATCAAGAAAAGTATGCTCTATAGCTTGTGATGTGTTATAAATCTTACCAGAATTAAACATACTATACTCATGTTCAGATTTCATAAACTCCTCAAACTCAGGACTAAAACAACCTTCATTTGAAGGAAGTTCTTTTATCATATCAGTATCAATAGCAAAAGGCCTTCCTATACTTTCCCATACGTACAAAAACAAAGTGAAGGCTGAAACACTATGGAAAGTGTAAGCTTCTGCATTTGGAATGGTCCGAAAATCTTGAACCACAGACCCCATTAATGAATCATGAATAATAATAATTCTTCGATTTTTATGTGATAGAGAGTGTAATATCTTGGCAACAGGATTGCGAAGATGAGAGGAAATTTGGGAAGAAGGTGTAAGATTTGAAGGGAATTTGACTGAGGAATTGGAGTTATTAGGAGAGGGAGAGTTAAAAACTGGGGTTGAAAATTCATGGAAATGAATATTGTTTGTTGATAAAGGGTTAAAACCATGAGCTCTTAAATTGACTTGATGACTATGAATTTTAGTGGTAATATAATGGATTGGTATATTATAAGCTGAAATGAGACGAGAGAGATGAAGAAGTTGATTCAAGTGACCTTGTGCTGGAAAAGGAACCACCACAACTACTACTTCTTGTGGCAAAAATTGACCATTTTGGCTATGGTTTTGGTTATGGTTGCAACTAGGGGCCATTGGCTTGGAAAGAAATATTGCATTGAGTTTTTTGGTTTGGGGCTAGAGAAGCTTCATATTTATAGAGTGATAAATTGAAAGTTTGGGTTTCGTAGGGGTGGACTGAATCTAATTTGTTCAGAAAATTAAATTGAGGAAAGGTCATTTTCTATGTGTGATACATGTTCCTTTTAATTCAACACATGTAAAGTTCATGGAATTTCATTGTCTATTATGTCGGCTTAAAATGTATGTTTTGCAATGGCAAGAGTTTTTCTATTAAAAGTGTAATTTTTCTTGTCCTAAGAGATGGTTTAGTCGTGATGAGATTGTAATTTAAATCATAGTGTCACGAGTCACGACATCAAATTTTATACGTTTACTGATTAATGCTGTTTGCTTAACCTTCTCAAATTGCACTATAAAGTATCCGAAAAAAGAAAGAATAAGAATTTCTGTTTCGAGTATGACATTTGAATTTCTACTGTGTCTTCTATAATTTATTTTCCGCCCTTTTTTTTTTTTTTTTTTTTTACAGTTTTACTTTTCTTAAACTTAAGTCTCAAATTAAATGAAGTTATCATGAAATCACATTTAGCAAATTAAAAGACAGAAAAATGAAAACAAATATTAATCTCATGGCCCAACACCAACTATCCGTGTTGGAATATTTAATAATAATCGAAATGCATGTCGACTTGGTGTTTTGCTAGATGGTCACGCATGTGAATGAGGATAAAACTATATAACCCTATAGATATAGGCAGCGAAATTATTTTTAATGAAGGAATCATGTTTAATTTTATCATTCGCAATCAGGAATCCAATGAAATAATGGTAAAAGTTTATTCCCATCTGATGACTCATTTCATGGTAAAAGTTTATTCCCATCTGATGCCTCATTTCATGGTAAAAGTTTATTCCCATCCAATGACTCCGAATCTGTAACGATCCGATCGGTCATTTTGAGAATTAGCGTCCCGTTCTGCGGTGTAAGGTCTCAAGCAGCTTCGTATTATGTGTTATGACTTGCGTGTGTGGTCTGGTTCGGTTTTTGGATGATTCGGGATCAATTTGGAAGAAGGATTCTTGTTCTAGAAGCCTAAGCGGTAAGAGTTGACCGAAATTTGAGTTTTGTGTAGACAACTAGGAATGGTGTTTTGATGATTCCAATATCTTCGTATGGCGATTTTGGACGTAGGCGTTTGTCCAGATTTGGATTTGGAGATCCGTAGGTTGATTTGATGCATTTTGGCGAAAATTGGAAAGTTGAAGGTTTGGAAGGTTGAGAGGTTTGATCGGGAGTTGACTTTGTTGAATTCGGATTCGGATTTCGATTCCGGGAGTTGGTTTAGATCCGTGATGTCATTTGGGACTTGCATGCAAAATTTGAGGTTATTCCGGATTAATTTTATATGCTTCGGCACGAGTTTTGGAAGTTTGAAGATTTTAAAATTCATAAGTTTGATTCGAGGTGCGATTTGTAGTTTCGACGTTGTTTGATGTGATTTGAGGCCTCGAGTAGGTCCGGGTTATGTTATGGAACTTGTTGGTATATTTCGACGGGATTCCGGGAGCCCCGGGTGTGTTTCGGACGAGTTTCGGATTCGTTTCCATGTTTTTGGCAAGTCTGCTTCTGGTGTGTTGCACCTGCTTTTGGAGCGCAGGTGCGGAGCCTCTTCTGCGTGAGTTTGGTCACTTCTGTGATGTTGGTGCATGTCCTGTTGATTCGCTTCTGCGGATGGGGGACCGCAGGTGCGAGATCACGTCAGCGAAAGAGTGACCGCAAATGCGAGTTTGAGGCTCCAATAGGTCGTCCGCTTCTCTGGCATCACAGATGCGATGGGAGGCTCGCAGGTGCGAAGTCTGGGCTACTAAGTGAAGACTGCAGGTGCGAGTGTATGGCTCGCAAAAGCAAGAGCGCAGATGCGCACTTTTGTCCGCAAATGCGAAAATGGCTTGGCAAAATGTTTAAGTGTGGAGGGTTTGAGGATCTATTTATTTTTAGAGTTGTAGACCTCGGCTTTGGGCGATTTTTCGTGGGGTTTTCAATAAATTCATTAGGGTAAGTGTTCTTTAACCGAATCTTATTATATTTCATGAATCCGTTATTATTTTCATCATTTAATTAGTGATTTAAGTTGGAAATTTGGAGAAAAATTGTGAAAACTTCTTAGACTAAACTTTGGAGATTCGAAAGGCAATTTGAGGTCGGATTTGAGTAATTTTTGTATGGTTGGACTCGTTATCAAATGTGTGTTCGGATTTTATAATTTTGGTTAGGTTCCGAGGAGCGGGCCCGGGGTTGACTTTTTTTTCTCTTTCAAGATCAAAGCTTTACTATCCGAAATTATTTTCTATGATTTTTATTTATGATGTTAAGTTATTTTGGACAGATTTGAACCGTCCGGAGGTTGTTTCACACGAGAAGGTCATTTTAGAGTATCAATCTAGCTTCTGTGAGTTAAGTATCTTGCCTAATTTTTTATGGGTGAACTATCCCTTAGGAATTGAGTAATTTGTGCTAATTGTGTCATGTGAAGGCCGTGTACGCGAGGTGAAGAGTACGTGCTCGGGCTTATTTGTGGGAATTTGACCGTTTTAAGTTCTTAGGTTCTTATGTCCATTAATTATTGTCTTATTAGGTTAAATCTTCCATTTACTAAATTTACCCTTACGTGTCTTATTTGGAGTTGGTAGATTCATGTTCTAACCTTGTTGCCAATAAACTCTTATGTGTCTTAATTGAAGTTGTCGCCTCTTTTATTGTCATGTTGTCTTTTCCGTAATTGCTTATCCTTAATTGAAGTTATCAATGTCTTTTCCGCGGTTGCTTATCCTTAATTGAAGTTATTGATGTCTTCTTCGTAAATGCTTAACCTTAATTGAAGTTATTGATGTCTTTTCCGTAAATGCTTAACCTTAATTGAAGTTGTTATTATCTCTTCTGTAATTGCTTAACCTTAATTAAAGTCTTGTTATCCCTTTCATTGTTGACTTATCCTTATTTGGAACCTTTGATTTATGCTATCTCTCTTCTTGTCGAGTTGTACTTAAGTGGAATCATTGTTACACATTATCTCTCCCCTTGTTGAGCTATTCTTGTTGAAACCATTATTACCTATGGTGTCTTCCGTTGTGAGCTCGTTTGTCCGTTTCTTTGTGTTCTGTAGTTTTATGTTGAGTTACTTGCCGTACTCTCGTGTTATTGTTGTTGTTGTTGATGTACTCGGTGTTGTTGAGCTGGGGGCTATGCATACTTGTGATATTGAAATTGTTTTGAGGAAAAGTTGTGGCATATGGGCTCATGTGGTGAAAGACCTTATATTGTGTTGTTATGTTTTTGGAACACGTGATATTATTTAGAGGATTGTCGGAGTGTTCGCACGTGAGTTGTCCGTGCTATTGTTATTATTGAAATTTGCACATGTGGCGTGACAAGGCGGGCTATATATGTGGGTTTGCGCATGTGGCGAGACAAGGTGAGAATATTATTATGCGCGTGCGGCGAGACAAGGCGGGTATTTACTTTATTGCGCACGTGGCGAGACAAGGCGGGCTATGTCCGGAAATGATTTGTGATGACTTGTGATGGCCTGGGGGCATTGTTATTGATGATATTTGTGGTGTGGTGAGCCTACCTTGTGTGAGTTATACATTTTTCGTTTTGTGGTGTTGTTTCCTATGAGCCCTTCGTTGTCTCCATTCTTACTTTTAATTTGAGTTGGGATAGAACACTTGCACAAGCATACACATAATTAATCACCCATATCGGTTTAACAAGATGAATCCCGGTATTATGGACCATTTACATGTACTCTCGTTTACTTGCCTTATGTGGAAGAGTTATCCTTTTGGCACATGAGTTGTTCGTGTGGATATGAGATATTGTCACTCCCTTGGCAAGTGAGCCGTCCGTGCGGTTGCGAGTTGTAATGTGGGCACAAGATGCCAAGAGATTAGGGTTCATGAATTGGGACCCGTGAAATATGACTACAAGGTGAAGCACCTCGGGAAAATCCTTGAACAAATCTTGTGTGGAAGTGGTTGCTCTTATTGAGTTGTTACTTGTTTTCTTACTTGGTTTCACTGGACTTAAATTGTGTTCATCTCACTTCATGGCGTTATTACCTATTTGTTCCCTGTTGCTAATTGTTGCTCTTAGTTTCCTATTACACGAAATGTTTTGTTATTGTTATCATGCTTAGCTTTATATTGATATCGTCCCCTGTTAGTTTCACATTTATACTTGTACAAGTTATTATGTCTAGTAGGTGTCTTGACTGTTCCTCATCACTAATCGACCGAGGTTAGTCTTGATACTTACTCGGTACCGTTGTGGTGTACTCATGCTACGCTTTCTGCACATTTTTGTGCAGATTCAGGTATTTTGGAGTTGGTTGACCACTAGCTAGTTGTTCGGGTTTTCCTGTGGAGACTCAAGGTAAACCTGTCGTCGTGTTCGCGGGCCTCAGAGTTACCTTCTGATATTGTACTTGTACTGTCTATTTCTATTTTGGAATAGTTGTACATAGAAGATTTGTCAGAGTAAACTCAGTAGAGCTTATAACTTGTACTACCGATTTTGGGATTGTTGGCTTGTATAGAAAAAAATTCCGTTTCATATATAATAGTTGTTGGTTATGTTTGCTACTAATTCAGTAAGTATTAGGGTTACCTAGTCCCTAAGACTAGGTGCCATCACAACATCCTACGGAGAAAAATTAGGGTCGTGACAGAATTATTAGATACAAGTCATTTGCAAAGGCGGATCTAGGATTTAAAGAGGATGAATGTACTATTGTAAAGAGGTGGATCTAGAATTTATATTTGATGGTTTAATTTTAGTTTTTTGCTTTAAACCCACTATACTTCTGAAATATAGGTTCAAAATTACATTCTTATTGAAATTTTACTGATCTGACATATATATCTATACTTCATGTCGAAAACAAGACCATTGTAATTTCACTTGTAGAGCTGCACCCAATAATTATCGTACCATAGAAGTCCTCGAGCATGGGTGCACACATATATATTTAAGTAACTTTGAAGAAATATTACATTGTTATACGTGGTTTAGGGAGAGGAGCATGGATTCACGTGAACGCATATCCTAAGACCTAGATACGCCCCTGGTCATTTGGTTTTATATGCATATTACTTAAACATGATTGTATACAGTTAAAATCGGGCTCACCCGATTTTACTGATTTATCGAGACCGATGTGAAGGATCGAAGATCGATCCCGTAATAGATCAGATTGAGGCACGAGGATAAGATACCGAGTTCGGATTTGAGGTATTTAGCAAGATCAAAACCGATAATAATCGAGGTTGAGCAGGACAGACATCGAGCAAGACCGTACGGAAAGGCAAGATATCCGTAACTGGTCGGAGATCGTGGCGGATATCTCGGAACAGATCTAATTAAGGGCGGTTGTTTAGTTAATCATGGGATTTACTTCCATAATTGGAATTGTACCATAGATAGGATTCCTCTACTATATAAAGAGGGTTCTAATCATTTGCAAGACACATTGTTCTCACGTATCAAAGCAATATAACATTTTCTCTTTAGCTCATCTTCTTGTTCATTAGCTTGTTATATTTTTTACTGTTCTTGCATCAATCAGTTCGGGGGTACTCAAGCTCGAGGGCTGAATTCCATTCAAGCACTGATTTGATTTTTCTTGTTGCTTATTTCTACTACTAATCTTTACATTTATCAATTCATATTAGGTGGAATCACGTGTACTTAAAACCACATTATAAGTTTAATTGTTATCCAATTTTTTAGGATAAACAGTTTGGCGCCCACCGTGGGGCTAAGGATAATAGTGATTGCCTGGTATTAATTCCTATGACACACACTGCTTTACGCTTGTTCTTGTAAGTGTCTTGATTTCAGGAATCAACATGTCAAACTCTCAAGTAGCATCCACTCACACAGACAACGACCTTGGTCTTTGTAGCGAGAACGAAAACATAGTCGCCCTGGGAAACGGAGTACCTCCAGTTAACCCCGATAGACCACCGGCCGTAGATCCAGTCGATGTCAGCTCCCATATTGCCATTAATGGGAATTTGGGCGTCGATCCTGAAAATAGCATCCGCAGAGATGCTCGAACAGCCGATAAGAATGCACAGAGCGTAGAAGAAGGCGCGATTAGCCTTCGAATGATATTCGAAATGTTGTAGACTCAATGAGCTGCAATAGCACAACTCCAAAATCAGAATCGAGCACCAAGCAGGATCAAGCTCGAACCCTCACTAGAAGTTGTTCACATAACCGAACCAGTTCCGGAGAGGCCAAATGAGAACGAATCAGGGACTGACCCGGCCATTATGAAGATGCTCGAAGAACTCACAAAATGGATTGAATCGGGGGAGAAGAAGATTGAGGAAAACGACAAAAGGGTAGAAGCATACAACTCCCGAGTTGATCAAATTCCGGGGGCACCACCAATATTGGAAGGACTAGATTCTAAAAAGTTCGTGCAAAGACCCTTCCCCCTAGTGCGGCTCCGAAGCCAATCCCCAGAAGTTCCGTATGCCCGAGATTCTCAAGTATAACAGGACGACCGATCCGAATGAACACGTCGCCTCGTATGCATGCGCCATCAAAGGAAATGACTTGGAAGATGACGAAATTGAATCCGTACTGCTGAAGAAGTTCGGGGAGACTCTATCAAAGGGCGCCTTAATATGGTATCATAACTTACCCCCTAATTCTACGGATTCGTTTGATATGCTTGCAGATTCTTTTGTAAAGGCACACGTCGGAGCCATTAAAGTTACAACGAGGAAGTCGGACCTTTTCAAGGTAAGGCAGAAAGATAATGAGATGCTCAGGGAATTCGTATCTCGGTTCTAAGCGGAGAGAGTGGATTTGCCTCCGATCACCGATGACTGGGCTGTCCAAGCTTTCACTAAAGGTCTCAACACTCGGAGTTCCATAGCTTCAAAACAGTTAGCAAATTTTAATCTAGTACCCGGCTGTCACTTAGGGCGGCGTACATAATCGATATCAGTCGAAGATCAGGGTCGAGGATGATCAACTGGGGACTCCTTCTGGGTCTGTTTATCCTAGCAGGCCCATGGATAGGATCAAAAGGGACATCTATCAAGAGCCGAGGTCGAATAGAGACCGATATCAACCGTACAACAGAGACCGTAGAGGCGGCGAGTATGGGCGAAGCTTCGCATGAAATGATAGGAGAAATGATCGAGGTAGAAATTCACGGGGGCTTGATGCTGAAGAAGATCACATTAAAAATCCAAAATCCTAATGAAGGTTTGGCCCCATTCTAATTCTTTCTATTTTTTCGACTAACACCACTTGCAGGCTATCGACAAAAGATCGGCACGAAGCTTTGGATCTTAAAGCACGCGTTGCACTCTTTTTCCCTTAGACCGGTTTTTGTCCCAAATGGGTTTTTTCCGACGAGATTTTTAACGAAGCAACCATTGGTCGTGCTAACTTAAAGCAATTCAATAGTATCCGAGGTTCCCTACAATAAGCCTCGAGTACTGGGGGGGGGGGCATTACCCTCGAATGTCTACTTTGTTGCAAGGAAATTACTTCGTGACAGCGGGGTCTCGATAGGAAAATGTTGTAAGGGTCAAACGGTCAAATGAACCATTCCCATATAGATTACTCGAGCCCTAACATCAAACATGCACGCATGTATAATCATCTATTGAGAGAAGTACTTTTCCTAGCCGATATCTCATGCCTTTAGAAAAATTTCCTACTTCATACTCTTGATCTATTGTGTAAACAAGCTTAAGGGCCGATCATGACGGAAGTTCGAACAACTAACTCCACACTTGAGGACTGTCATCCGAAAAACAAATGAAATCGAGCTACTAAAATTTCGAGACCATAAGACCTTAAAGGCAACCCTCAATTTTACGGGCCACGGCCACCCCACTCGGGGATTGACACTTCGGTCAAGCTCGAGGTGAAATGAAAAGGGCAAGTTCTGAACTAAAGAGGCTACTACCAAACTAACACGGATTGGAGACGTCCGAAATCCGTAACAAATACAAAGGCCTAAGGGCTACTTCTACTTCGAGTTCGAGCAAGTACTCACTCGATCATAAAAGCCCAAGGGCTATCTTAACCCGAGTTTGAGCAAACTCTCACTCAAGGACTACCTATAAAGCCTAAGGGGTAACTTTACTTCGAGTTCAAGCAAATCCTCACTCGACTATAAAGCCTAAGGGCTAACTTCACTTCGAGTTCGAGCAAGTCCTCACTCGATCATAAAATCCCAAGGGCTATATTAACCCGAGTTCGAGCAAACTCTCACTCAGGGACTATCTATAAAGCCTAAGGACTAACTTTACTTAGAATGTGAGCAAATCCTCACTCGACTATAAAGCCTAAGAGCTACTCAAACTCTAGTTCAAATGGCCATTCGGGGTCCATCGATCTCAGTCGAAAGATCAAAGCCCCGAGCATAGGTTTTTTCAAGGGTCTTCCTCCGAGACTGACACTTGGCGTGCTCGCCAACCTCCTTTGCCCAAACTTGGGCAGTTTCCTTTTGCAAAACGGTTTTAGATGTTTTGGCCATTTTGATTTTGTGAGCAAGGAAGAATAGAGATTGGAATATTTGGTGCTTTGAGAAGAACAAGCAAAGGATCTCGGGCTCAATTCGTTTCTTGTCATTACACTCCAAAAAATGAGGGGACTATCTGTATACGGTTAAAATTGTGCTCAAGTGATTTTACTGATTTATCGATACCGGTGTGAAGGATCGAAGATCGATCCCGTAATAGATCAGATCGAGGCACGAGGATAAGATATCGAGTTAGGATTCGAGGTACCTAGCAAGATCGAAACCGATAATGATCGAGGTTGAGCATGACAGACATCGAGCAAGACCGAACGGATAGGCGAGATATCCATAACTGGTCGGAAGTCATGGCGGAAATCTCGGAACAAATCAAATTAAGGGCAGTTATTTAGTTAATCATGGGATTTACTTCCATAATTAGAATTGTACCATAGATAGGATTCCTCTATTATATAAAGAGGGTTCTAATCATTTGTAAGACACATTGTTCTCACGTATCAAAGCAATATAACACTTTCTCTTTAGCTCATCTTCTTGTTCATTGCTTGTTATATTTTTTACTGTTCTTGCATCAATCAGTTCGGGGGTACTCAAGCTCGAGTGCTGAATTCCATTCAAGCACTGGTTTGCTTTATCTTATTGCTTATTTCTACTACTAATCTTTACATTTATCGATTGATATTAGGTGAAATCACGTGTCCTTAAAACCACATTATAAGTTTAATTGTTATTCAATTTCTAGGGTAAACAATGATTAAGTGGTATGTATTAAAATCTAATTTTTTAATTTTGATGAAGATACTGAATGCGCATAACTAGTTACCATGAAACGATTAAAATAAACACCACTCCGGGAAGAGTAAAACCAACGTCTTCTTTCCTATTAATTCAAACTAGACATTAGTGAGTTGGTTTGCTCACGATTCACAGATTTGATTGGTTAGATCATTACTGATCAAATCAGTCTAATATTATATTATCATGGGACCATAACTAAAATATTTGATTAATCTAAGCATATCCACGTTAAATTGTGCATCAGTGCCAACTTTCAGTCTTTCCTATTGTTCATTAATTCAGATTTGAGCAAAATATTAAGCAGATGAGAAAAGAAATAATCAATAAGAAAAATCCTATAGAAGTGTAATCGAAGCATAAAATTAGGGGTGTTCATGGTTCGGTTTGGATCGGTTTTTTCTGAAAAAGAAACCAAACCAAGTAAGTCGGTTTTTCAAATATTAGAACCAAACCAAACCAATTAAGTCGGTTTTTTCTCGATTCGGTTTATGTCGGATTTTGTCGGTTTTTCGGTTTTTTCGGTTATTTGTCGGTTTTTTTCTTAAATATACGACATACACTACCAAACACATATTTCGGCGGCCCCATTTTTAACGTAACACTATCAAATCAATTGCCCTTTTAGAAATCTATTATTTATCAAGATATATTGATAATAATTGAATTAAATAGTGATGAATAATTTAAGGACTCAATTAAAAATATATTATTTTTTAACATGAAATGGATTCTTACACTTAACAAAAGAAAACTACCAATCAAATTAGAATGTAAAGGTAAAGAACTATACTAAAAGTGCAAACTATTAACATTTACCATAAAATTTTTGAAACTTTGTATAAAAATATACATATATATAGGTGTAATAATGAATTTGAAATACTTACTCCTATAGTCGGTTTGATCGGTTTTTAAAATTCAAAACCAAAACCAAACCAAACCAAAAAGTATCAGTTTTTTTTGGTCGGTTTGGTTTGGTTTTCGGTTTGGTTTGGTTTTTCGGGTTTTTATGAACACCCCTACATAAAATGATAAAGGGCGCTTTCTTTTCTTCTTTTTCTTTTTAATTAGTTTCTGTTGGTGGTCCCATCAAATTCTTTGTGATAATTAGCATTCTAAATTCTCATATTGATTACGAATCTCATATTGTTTACCCTCCGAGCTTGTAGCTAAATTCTTTTTATACACCTAATTTTACGAAAAAAACTTTTTACATAGCAAATGTTTTTTTTAAATATGTCTGATACATATTACACTAGCTACGTGCAGTCGTGCACTCGCATGTTCTACACACAAACAAATCTGAGTGAATGCAAAAACATCTAAAAGTCGAGCCAAAGACTTCAAGGAAACCAATAAAAAAAAAAAATGACGAGGCAAAGTTTCTATTTTAGGACGCACTAACATCTAAGGCAACTAAGAATGGAAGTACTATGAAAATGACTAGAGAAACAATTAATGTTTGAATTACGTAATTATGTGATTAGACAGCCTTGTTTCACGTGCTTCATCGTCATTTTCACGTGAAGTACGCATGGTTGGTTACCCAAATCATGGGGACAACAATAATCAAAACAATTAATGTTTGAAAGTTAATTGTTGTCAAACTTATTTTCTCTTTGTTTTAGTTCTACTAATCTTATCTTATATAATAAAAGGAGAGGCAAAAGTATATTATTAAGACAATGGCATAATCACAAAAAGCCAAATGGCATTATTAAGATAAAATAAACCACTTTTTTAACTAAAAAAAAACCTTTTCAAATTTTGAATTAATTAGTTATGCTATTTGAATTAATAAATATAGATATCTTATAATTAGCTATATTAAAAAACGAAAATACAAAAAAATAAGGAAAAATTTCATATTAGAACAACTGGGCTTCCTACTTTTCAATTTTATAGCCCATATTTCAATTTACAACCAACTAGCCCAAAATAATAGGCTAAGATTCAACATCCAACTCCAATAGGTTCTCAAAATTACTATTTAATTTTTAAAAATGATTCTTCAAGCTTTTAAATTAATTTTCGAATCAGTAATTGTGACTCAAATATTAGTTCAACAAACCAAATTCATTTGGCTGGTGAAAATTAGATTTTTAACAAGTTTAAATATGTGGGTTTAAATTCCGAATTTGATTTTGTGAGAAATTTGGAGTGAGTGTTATTTAGATTTGTTAGAAATAGTATAAGGAGGTTGTATATAAAATTCGAAGTCATTTAATGGAGATTTGACTGGTTTTGAACAAGAATTGCAACTGAAAATCATGGAAGAAGTTCGTCTACAGACGCTTGTATAAAAGTGTATAAAAGTATATAATAGTGTATAAGGTGTGTTTCTACACTCATATACACTATTATACATAATTATACAAAAAACTGACTTCGAGTTCTTCCTAGCGTCTTTTCTGAAATTTAATTCAAATCTTGCTCAAATCTACTCCAAATCACTTCAAATTTAAATTTTGAACTCCTTTTGATATTTTCAATCAATTGGAACAACACCTAATCCAAACAACTAACAAATTCAAAAAAACCCATCCTCGAAAGCAAAGCTTTGTATGGTCTTCAATGGTGGACTTCTACTCTTCAATTCTCTTACATTGCAAGCAAGTGATACAAGAGGAGAAGCAGAAAATACACGGCCCCTTGAAGCATATATAGAAGATGTGAGAAGAAGAGACAGTGAAAGCAATGGTTGTGAGAGCACAGATTTAACTCCATAGCTTTTAGAAGCAATGGTTGTAAGAACACAAATTTTGAATTTGCTAGTGCTTTAAAAATATGTACAATATGGGCTAGGTCGGGTAAAACTTAAAAACATGAGCCATTTTTTGTTATGCTATAAAGTCATTTGTATTTTCTTGTAATTCGATTATCTATTCAAATTGGGGAGTAGTTTCAAGTTGGAGTTTTAAAGTTACTTTAAAATAAAAAATGGAAAATAAGAAAAATTTAAATTAGCTACAATAAAAAAATAAAAATATTAATTAAAAATAAAAAGACCTATTCAAGTTGGGGAATAGTTTCAATTTGGAGTTTTAAAATTATTTTAAAACAAAAACGGATAAAGAAATACAAATTGCCAATTTAAATAGGGGAATAGTTTCTTTCAAATATATATATATATATA